>NC_087172.1:12544929-12587429 GCF_035594125.1 Scylla paramamosain
ATAAATAAAGATACATATGAAGAAACTAGTATTCTGTCTAAATGGAAGAGTAAAAAAAATGGATTTAAGTCAAGCGTTTATGAAGGAGAAATTAATCAAATAAAAAGAATGAAGAAGAGTAGGGAGTTAAATAGAATTACACACACACACACACACACACACACACACACACACAGGAGTAGCGTCAGTCAATACCACACTTTATTACTTCAACAGAATCAGAGGGAGAGGAAAAGATTGAAATAAATAGCACATAAAACAAAGCGTGAGGGAAACACAGGCTAAAGGGGAAGTGAGGGGAATGCTGGCCGACCTTCTGCTCCTTCCATCCTGCCTCGCTCCCTTCCCCTCACACACACACACACACACACACACACACACACACACACACACACACACACACACACACACACACACACACATACACACACTGACCTTTGACAAAATTACGTAGAAAAAAAATTGAAGAAAGGGAGAGAAATGAGTGAATTGTAATGGAAAGTAATTTAGCTTTATTACTATCCATATAAATTTTTCCAACTCTCCCCTTCCCCTAAAATAAAAAAATAAAAAAATATATATATATAAAAAACGTACTTTTAAGATCCTTCTTGGCCCAACCCACGAAAAAAAAGAAGATAAAAAAACAAGAATAATCAGACAAATGTAACAGGCATAAATAATTAACGAACTCCATGAATTTCCCTCCTCCCCCTTCCCATCACCCTCTTCTTCCCCTCCCTTACCTCCCCTCACCTTACACCACCCTTCCTTCGTATCACCACCTCCTTTCTTTACCTTACCTTACCTTACGTCACCTTACATTCCCCTTCCTTCCTATCACCTCCTCATCCTTCCCTTACCTTCCCTCACCTTACACTCTCTTAGAAAAATTTCCTTCCTTCCTTTCACCTCCCCTTTCTTACAGTCCCTCCCCTTCCCTCACCTTACACCTCCTATCGAAAAAATTCCTCTTCTATCCATCACCACCCCTCGCTTACCCTCCCTCCCCTTCCCCTCCCCTCCTCCCCTTCCCCTCTCCTCTCCTAACCTTACACTCACATAGAGGAATTTTCACTGATCAATAATGGACATGAAGCAGCTCCTCCCCTCAGGACAAAATGTCAAATTCCTTCGAAGCCTCAAACGCAGCCGCGCCTCCCTCCTCCTCTCTCGGACACCGGACTGATGCATATTTGATGGGGGACAATCATAGTTATGGGCAGACGGTGGCTTGGGGCCTGAGGGACGCGGGGACTCGGTGGGAGCATGAGAGGGAGGGAGAGGGGAGAGAGATGGTAGGAGGGAAAGAAAGGAAGGAGGGAGGAAAACAGTAGTAAGAGGAAGTGTAATAGGGAGTGAATGGAGAATAGAGAGGGGGAAAGGAGGAAAGGGGAAATGGAAAGGAAGAGAACACAGTGACGTAGAAGAAAGAAGAGAGTATAGGTAGGAGGAAAAGAAGATTAAAGGAAGCTGAAAAATCAAGAAAAAAATAAGGTGGGATAAAGATACGAACCAGAGAGAGAGAGAGAGAGAGAGAGAGAGAGAGAGAGAGAGAGAGAGAGAGAGAGAGAAGTAGGGAAGAAGTTAGCAAGAAGACACTTTGTTGAACGAGGGGAAAGATGGGAAGAGGAGCAATAGAAGAAGATGAAGGGGGAAAATGCGATAGAGGGGACACTTAAGAGAAGGAGGAAGAAGAGGAGGAGGAGGAGGTGGAAAGATAGAGCGGACGAGGGTAGAGGGAAGGTCTAAGGAAGGGAAAGAGGGGAAGAGAGGGTGGAATGAAGATACGCGAGTTAAGTAAACAAGAAAAACGTACATAAAGAAAAGAGGGAGTGAAGGAAATTAGGAAGACTGTAAAGGTAATGAAGAGGAACCTTGAAAACTTATGAATAAAGGAAGGGAAATGAGAAAAGGAAAAGTGTAGAACAGGTCGGAAAGCAAGACGAATATGAGAGAGAGAGAGAAAAAAAAAAACATCAAAAAGAGTTGTGTCTTTAGAATGCATATATGAATAAAGAGTTTCACAAGAATGTAAACCCACGCACACCAATCCCACTATTCCTACCTGTGCTGTATACACCTGAATTAAGACAAATTACCCACCTTATATATACGTGGCTCCTTTTTCCCAGACGGTACAGGTAAACATACTCACTCTGCTACTTTTTTTTACTCCTTTCCTTGTTCCTTTTCGCGTGCACCTCAGTCCCCGGAGCTCCTTTATCACATTTACCGTAAAGAGAGAGAGAGAGAGAGAGAGAGAGAGAGAGAGAGAGAGAGAGAGAGAGAGGAGACACAATAAGAAGGCCACAATTACAGCGATAGAAAATGTGATGAAGATGAATAGGAGAAGTAAAGACTAGGCGATCTATACGAAAGGCTCTCTCTCTCTCTCTCTCTCTCTCTCTCTCTCTCTCTCTCTCTCTCTCTCTCTCTCTCTCTCTCTCTCTCATATCTTTATCCTGGTTTTCCATTTTCTTTACGTTTTTTTTCTTCCTTCACTTCAGACAAGAGAGTTATCACCACCATATGCAATGTATGAAATCTTTTATAAGCATTTGCAAAAAAGTTATGGGTGAAAAGAATAGATTTTGCAGTGTCTACCTAGTTTAAAGGACTGGATTTGGCTGTAGAACTAGATGTTTCAGAGTGACTGATTAGGGAAAGGTGTACCAAGTGGCAGTCAATTTATGAGTATACAACTTTGTGATTCGTCTCTGATCGGCACCCCACACACATACACACACACACACACACACACACACACACACACACACACACACACACACACACACACACACACACACACGGCAATGAAGCGGCTGGGAGTGCATTGCTATCACCACCACAACACACCACCACCACATCACACCTCCACACCCCAAAGTATCTTTGCCGCCCTGCCCCGCCCCGCCACACCGAGGCCCGCTAAGCCCCGCCCCGCCCCGCCCTGCCGCTGCTAAGGTAACAATTTCCCGTCAATATTTAGAGTAATTTCCAGGATTTTTTTCAGGATTTTGCTGGTGTTTTCCTATACTCAGGTGCGTAGGAGGAGGAGGAAGAGGACGTGGAGGGTCGAGAAGTAGTATGAGGGGGAGAGAAGAGGAGGAAGAGGAGCGGAGGAGAGGATGAAAAAAAACATTTCGGCTCCATATCTTTACTTTTCTTTTTTTTTTATTAATGGAGTTTGCATTGTTTTGATATTCAATTTATTATTAGAAAAGTATGACAAGTTATGATCCACAATGAAGTCCGGTCTATCTGTTTTTGTTTCTTGAAAAAATAACAAACTCGGTATTTGATTTATTTTCATATTTCTTATTAGCTCGCCTAGGATTGTCTTGGTATTTGATTTAAGACTTAAACAATATAAGAAGCATATATGAAGTAATAATATCCAATAAAATCTAGTCTAACAATGCGTATTTTCAAATTTAAAGTAAGTCCGTTGCCAGAATTGAAAAATTATTTTCTTTATACGACGAGGAATTTGTTTTTTCTTTATTTATCTGGAAAGTAAACATTTTTTGTATTCAGAATTTGTAATAAAATTTAGTCAAGCTGTGATTTCCTTCTCGATATTATGATGTTTTTGTGGTGCCGTTCGCAAAAGTTACAGATCGTTTTTTGCATTTTTCTTTATTAATACTGAACCCGGAAATGTTTTGATTTTCACAGTATTTGTTAAAGTATTTTTCAAGTCAGAAAATATAGTGCATTCCAGTCTGGGCGTCTTCTTTCTTCTCACGATTTTCAAAATGAATTGCGTAACGTAAATATAAGGGCTGAGACGTACATTTCCCGTGCCTCTCTCCCTGACTGTACATCAGTATTTAGCTAACCTTCTGGCTGTTTCCTGACTCAGACGTGAAGAAGAACCTGAATCAACCACTAGAATAGAATAATAACACCTAAAATGCCTTAAATAAGGTTAAAGTAAATTGAGGAGTGCAGCCCAGTTCAGATCGCCTACCTGACAGTATCAGATCCAGACCGAGACCTTCACTTCTCCCTCCCAGTGTTTCCTTGTCAATAATCCGGGTTTTTTCAGGTAAAACCAGACTGAAATGATTGTAGTAGCAGAAGGAAGAAATGAGGAAAGAAAGTGTGTGAGGAAGTGCAGTAGTAATGGTAGTGGTGGTGGTAGTAGTAGTAGTAGTACCTGTAGTAGTAGCAGTAGTAGTTGTTGTTTTGTTGTTGCTGTTGTAGCATTATTGTTGCTATTAAGACTGAATTGTGTGTTTGTGTGTGTGTGTGTGTGTGTGTGTGTGTGTGTGTGTGTGTGTGTGGTGCCGTGTCTGAGCCTCCCCGTGTGGGATTGCCGACCTGGTATAGAGATAGACTACTACTACTACTTCTACTACTACTACTACTACTACTACTACTACTACTACTACTACTACTACTACTACTACTGTGTGTAATAATAATAATAATAATAATAATAATAATAATAATAATAATAATAATAATAATAATAATAATAATAATTAACGGTTCATGTGAGCCGAACAGTCTTTCGGCTGACAAATTACATTGAAAGCAAGGAATTAACAGAAAAATTAATAACAGTAAAATCATCTAAAATACACTAAAACAGAATAGAATAGAATAAGAGAACGTCATGTTAATACAGTGAAAGTAGTAAAGATGCCATTCCTACATAACTGAATGCATCACAACAAGTAGATAGTGAAGCTGGATGGAATTTATTTGTTTCTTTATCATTTATATTACATGTTTGTTTTATTAATCAGGTTGACAGTAGTAGTGATGGAACTGTTCTTATGCTTGTCTGTGCGGGACCGGGTGGGAGTGGGTGAGGCTGTTGTGGCAACGATCGGCACGGCGGGGGAGGGACAGCGGGAAGGGGGCAGGAGGTGGCGGTGGTGGTAGTTGTTAAGCACTCGTTTGCCGAACTGCAGGAATTCTTGTTTGTAGACAGCTGCCAGGGAGGTGAGGTAGAGGGTGGTCAGGGTTTCCGTGTAGTGGGTGGATGATAGGCCAAGCACGATCCTGGCTGCGCACTTCTACACTCGCTCCAGTTCCTCTGTGTTGCGTTGAGGATGGATGACCTGTATGTGTGTGTGTGTGTGTGTGTGTGTGTGTGTGTGTGTGTGTGTGTGTGTGTGTTTGATTGAGTGAGTAATCTATTGAGTATATATAAAAACACTATAACTTTATAATATGATGATTGCCATAATTATTTACATATATGAGTTTTTTTTTCTTTTTTTAATCTGTTTGTCTGTGTTTCCTCGACTCTATTTGTCCATCATCCCTTCATTCTCTCTCTCTCTCTCTCTCTCTCTCTCTCTCTCTCTCTCTCTCTCTCTCTCTCTCTCTCTCTCTCTCTCTCTCTCTCTCTCTCTCTCTCTCTCTCTCTCTCTCTCTCTGTTGATCAGTAGATGAAGGACGGATGTTTCTGTATAGTAGGATAGTGGAAGGGTGGGTAGAGAGATGGATGGGGGAACTGATGTGTGGATGGGTAGGTGGATTGGTGAGTGGATGGTTGGATGCGTGAATGAATGGGTTGTTGAATTAGTGTGTGGATGAATATTTTGGCTGGGTGGATAGATGCGTGAGAAAATGGATGGGTAATTCAATGGATGTGTTTATGAATGGATGTGTGGATGGGTAGATGCATTGATGTGTGGATAAGTGGATGGATGGATGGATATGTATGTGAATGGAAGGATGAATGAGTGGATGATTGGATAGATGTATGGATGGATGAATAGGATGTAGGTAGATGTGTGGATACATGGGTGGATAGGCGGGTCAGTGGGCGTGTAAGTGGAGGACATGGTGAATGGATGTGTGGATAGGTAGGTGGATGGATGAGTGGGCCTTTAGGTAGATAAGTAGATGCTCTCTCTCTCTCTCTCTCTCTCTCTCTCTCTCTCTCTCTCTCTCTCTCTCTCTCTCTCTCTCTCTCTCTCTCTCTCTCTCTCTCCTTCCCTCCTGCCAAAATGGTTTACCAAGTGTTCCCAGGATCCCAAGTTAATTATTACCGCTGCTGTCTGGGCAACGATCCCACGCAATATCTTCGGGCAATCCTATTTCAGACAGCTTGTCAATAACCTCAGGCTGGCGGAGGAGGAGGAGCACAACTTGGAGATAGTGGAGCAGCAGCAGGAGAAGGAGGAGGAGGAGGATGACGAGGAGGAAGAAGATGAAGGAAGAGACGGTAGAATAAGATGATAACTAGAGATTGAGAAGATATAGGAGGAGGAGGAGGAAGAAGAGGAGGACGAAGAAGAAGAGGTAGAATAAGATAACTAGAGATTGAGAAGATATAGGAGAACGAAGAATAAGGAGGAGGAGGAGAAGGTGAAGAAGGAGGAGAAGAAGGACGAGTAGGAAGAGAAAAAACAAAAGGAGGCAGAATAAGAAGATGAGAACTAGAGATTGAGAAGATGGAAGAGAAAGAAGGATAAGGAGGAGGAGGAGGAGGAGGTAAAGTGGTGGTGTTGAAGAATGTGTGTAATGGTGAAGGAGGAGATAGTTCTGCTGTTACTGGTAGTGGTGGTGGTGGTGGTGGTGGTGATGAAGATAGAAGACATGGTGGTGGTGACGGTATAGATGGAGGAGCAACACCAGAAGCAAGAGGAGGAGGAGGAGGAGGAGGAGGTCGAGGTGGATGGGAGGGAGGAGGAGGAGGAGGAGGGAAAGTGATGATGATGATGGAGATAAAAGAGGCGGGTGATGGCAGTGGTGGAGGAGGAAAATGGTGTTGGTGTTGGTGGAGGGAATTAGGCTTGCGATGGTGTTGAAGATTAAAAAAAAAAAAAAAGGAGGAAAAAAAGGTGTTAGTGGTGGTGGTGGTGGTGAAGGAGATAAATTTTAATAGGACAAAAAGTTAGTGAAAATATTATGACTAAGAACAGTGTCATTATTGGTGGTGATGGCTGGTGGTGATCGTGGTAATGGTGGTGTAGGAGTGACTGGAGGTGAGGGAGTTGGTGGTGGTGGTGGTGGTGATGGCAGTAGTGGTGCCCATAATAGTGATGAAGATGATAGTGATGGTGGTGGTGATGGTGGTGGTGGTGGTGGGGGAGATGCTGAAGGAAAGAAAGAGATTTGAGGTGGTGATTTAAGACAGCCAGAGAGAGAGAGAGAGAGAGAGAGAGAGAGAGAGAGAGAGAGAGATACGGAACTAAAGACATTACAAATAAAAAAAAAATAAATAAAAACGAACAATTTCTGTCACTCACCAGACCGTCAGAGAAAAAGCATAAACTTAACCAAAGACCATTACGAAAGAGTCCCTGAAAGTAATCTAGCCCAATAATAGTGTATGGATCTGAAGGGCGCGGCACGATCAGCTAATCCCTCGCCAAGGAAGGGGACCCAATCACTCTGAAGAGGAAGAGGAACTAGTTTGAATGAGCTTAATACCCGAGGCAGGATCCCATTACGAACCACGACAACCTGACGACAATACCTGACGACTGAAAACAATTTGGAAACCGTCTCAGTAATAGCGCATCTTCCTCTTCCTCTTCCTTCACGTCCTCCTCCTCTTACGTCTTCTCATTATCCTTGTTATCTCCATGATTTTTCCTTTTCTCAATGTTTATTCTTAAGTATCTCTTACTCCATCATTATCCTTCCATCTTTGAGCTCTTTCTTCTTTCCTTTCCTTCTCTCCCTTCTTCCTTATACTTTTCCGTCCCTCTCTCCCTTCCACCGACGGGGCTTTCCTCCTCCTCCTCCTCCTCCTCCTCCTCCTCCTCCTCTAAAGCTCGCGTCATTAGGGAAATATTGAAAAAACCAGAGTGACGGTGTTGGCATATGGTGGGTTCGTGATTTGTACGGAAAAGAAGGAAGGTGTGCGTGTGTGTGTGTTCAGTAGTTTGAGAGGCCTATAGCCGGTCTCTCTCTCTCTCTCTCTCTCTCTCTCTCTCTCTCTCTCTCTCTCTCTCTCTCTCTCTCTCTCTCTCTCTCTCTCTCTCTCTCAAATGCTCTCCTTTCTGTCTCTTTTTCTATCCTAACGATTCACTCCTCCTCCTCCTCCTCCTCCTCCTCCTCCTCCTCCTCCTCTCCTCCTCCTCCTCCTTCTCCTCCTCCTCCTTTTCGTTTTCTAAGGTGATTCTTGGACACAACAGAATATACGAACATCAAGCCTGAGAGAGAGAGAGAGAGAGAGAGAGAGAGAGAGAGAGAGAGAGAGAGAGAGAGAGAGAGAGAGAGAGAGAGAGAGAGAGAAATATTTTCATTATTTTTCCATTAGTAAAATCCGGCCTGATATTTTCTGCTATCATAAGATACTGCTGATGAGGTGTAGAGGAGGAGGAGGAGGAGGGGAGCGGAGGAGGGAAAAAAGGAAAGAAGAGGAGATGGAGGAGGAGGAGGAGGAGGAGGAGGAGGAGGAGGAGGAGGAGGAGGTATCTCTGCTGATGGTTGTATTATGGAGTGCTCCTTCCGTACACACACACACACACACACACACACACACACACACACACACACACACACACACACACACACACACACACACACACACATCACCCTCTTATACCACGTGCGTGTATATGTATGTAGTACTTGGATGTGTGTGTGTGTGTGTGTATGTGTGTGTGTGTGTGTGTGAGCGGATTTAGTTTAGCTTTTGTGGGCGGAAGTGGAGCGGGCCGCTTGATACCTCTGCTAAACGGGGGATTTTTCCTTTGTGTGGATATAGATTTAGTTTATTTATCGTGTATTGGAAATTGGTAGACGATACGAGAGGGTGGTATACGAGGAGCCACTGCCGCGGTCTTATTGGCCAAGTGGAGCCGCCGCTTGCATCCAAGCGGCCACCCACGCCCTCCTCTACGCCTGGCCCTTCACTGCTGTACTACGTCTCTCTCTCTCTCTCTCTCTCTCTCTCTCTCTCTCTCTCTCTCTCTCTCTGATTTCTTAAATTTCATATAGGTACCTCTTTTTGGGGGTAAATATTGCTAATTCCTCTTTTTTTTTCTGTGGGAAGAATTTATAAGTTTTCGGATATTACATAAATATTACAATTTCTTTTCCTGAATAAACGCCCACTTTTTTTAATCGACCCCATGCTTATATCACTGGAGCACTCAGAATATCCCCTTGTTTTCATACAGTTCTGTAATCCTTAATATTGTCACAGGTTACATAGTTAGTAGCGTCCTTCACTGGGTATCCACGTCGCTGCCACCATTGTTGTGCGCGGGCCAGGCAGTACAGGACGTAGGCGGCGCGGCGGCCTCTCACCTCCACGCCACTGACAGATGACCGAACACTTGCACTCCTTCCTGACGCTCGCCTCATTTCATGGCTATTAACTCTCCTGCTGTCACTTCTCTTGCTTCTACGAGAGAGAGAGAGAGAGAGAGAGAGAGAGAGAGAGAGAGAGAGAGAGAGAGAGAGAGAGAGAGAGAGAGAGAGATCTAGTGGCAAGTTTTCTATTTATTTTTTTCGTTCTTATAAGAGAAAGAGAAGAAAGAAAAAAGAAAAATGAATGGAAGAAAGTCACAACATAGGACAGGAGAAAGGAAATGAGAGGCAAGTGGAAGGAAAAGAAAGACTGAAAGAAAAAGAAAAGAAGGATTGAGAAACAACTAGGAGAAAGAGGTAGGAGGAGGGAGAGACAGAGAATAAGACGAGAAAGAAAACAGTGGAGGGAAGAAGAGAAAGAAGAGAGTGGAAACTAAGAGAAGGAAGGAAAAGAAGAGAGAGGGTAGGCAATGGGAACATGAGAAGGAAAACCGAATTGGAAAAGAAAAACCAGAGAGAAACGGAAATGGAAAGAGAGAAAAAAATAGGAAAACACGGAAGGAGAGAAAGAGAAAGAGAGAGAGAGAGAGAGAGAGAGGAATGGAACAGAAAAGGGAAGGGGAAGGGGCGGGAGAACACAAGGACCACCACAACAATACCCGCAGCTCAACCCTTAACACAATGGCGCTCACTGCAAATTACTGGGATTCACTTGTCCTAATCACAGCTCAGTTTGGGGCTAATATCCGCCATTGATTGAAAGATTATTTTCTATCGTGCGCAACTTCAATCACCTGTCAAAATGGAGGTTTAGTTTCGTGGGGGGTAGGGGAGGGAGAGTACGGGAGAGAGAGGAGGGGGTAAGTGAGTGAGTGAGAGAAAGAGGGAGGGGTAAAAAGACTGGTGGTTGTGTGGGTGTATTTGTGAATGGAGGGAACTGAGAGGAAGGAAGGAAGGGAGAGAGAGGAAAGGGAAGTGAAAAAGGAAAGGTTATTGGGGAGCGTAAAGAAAATGAAGGACGGAATATACAATTGAAAACGAGAATGAGTCAGTAGAGGGAATAGAAAGAGAGAAGAGGAGGAAAGGGAGGAAGGGAAGGGAAGAAAGGAAGTAGGGCGTGTGAAGAGAGGCCATAAAAGAGCCGCAAAGACAGATGGAAGAGGAGAAAGAGAAGCAGGACAAGGACTTAGAAGGAAGAACAGATAAATGGAAGAAGGGGAGGGAAACACTGTGAAAGAAAGGGACATGGGAGAGAAATAGAATAAACGGAGGGGAAGGAAAGGGGTAAAGAGAACCAGGTGAATGGATAACCGCAGACGAGGAAGAGGAAGAGAGAAAGGGAGGGAAAAAAAGAAGGGGGAGGAGAGATAGAGGAAGAGAAGGAGGGAGGAAAGGAGGAGTCTGACCACTTGCAACGGAAACTCGGTCAGTAGGAAGAAAAAAAGAAAAAAAAAGTTGAAATGAAAGGCTTTGCGATACATGATGGCGGTAACTGTGCTTTATTCACCTGCTGTAATGAATGAAGTGAATGAAGAGGACTGTGATCACTAACATAGCAAGTTAATTCACCGTTATTCACACTCGCTTCCCTCGTTTCATTTTTTTTATTTTTATTTTTTTATTGAGTTATGAACAATTTCTTCTTAGTATTTTTATTCCGTTTTATCTTGAATTTTGTTGTCTTTATCTTCTCCCTATCATTTCTTCCTTTTCATGGCTACCAGCACCACCATCGCCACCGCCACCACCATCGCCGCCGCCGCCATCATCATCCCCCCTTCCCTCTCTTCCCTCTCATTATCACCGTTTTCTTCTTCCATCCATCATCATCATTCCGCGGCGGGAAGGTCTTGCCATTTAATTCCTTCAGCGGCGGGTCATCCCATCCCCGACTGATGCATGCCAGCGTCCGCCGCCCCGTCATCACCATTTGTTCATAAAGTCATCACCATTTGTACCCGCTCATCCCCGCGCCTACACACACACACACACACACACACACACAGACACACACACACACACACGGGTATTCCTGCGCCTGTGTATGTATGTATCTACACTCGTTTATATCTACACACACACACACACACACACACACACACACACACACACACACACACACACACACACACACACACACACACACACACACACAAAGTTAAATATACGCACATACATCACTGTATTCATAAAGGAAGCTATAATACAGTTTTTGTAATAAAATACATGGAATTATCAGTACGAGAGAGAGAGAGAGAGAGAGAGAGAGAGAGAGAGAGAGAGAGAGAGAGAGAGAGAGAGAAGGGGAGATAACAGGAGGGTAGATAAGAAGGGGGGAAAAGGAGTAAAGAAGAGGGAGAGGATAGAAGGAGCAAAGGAAGATAAGAATGATACTTAAATCGAACAATAGGAGGGAACGGAAAAGATTAAAGAAGAGGAAGAAGATAACGAAGGAAATAACACACAAAACGAGATGAATAAAATAGATGGAAATAACAAAGGGAAGATGGGCAGGCCAGAACCTCCCTTTGTAATGACTGTGGTGATGATGGCGGTGATGGTGGTGATGGTGGTGATGGTGACGCCGTGACGCCCCTAATAGATGTAAGAAATATATCTAATGGAGGAGATATGTAAATTATACCATCACGTCTATTTCTACCATTCCTCTCCCTCTCTCTTTTCTCCCCTCACCTCTATTTCTCTCCCCATTCCTTCTTGTCTCCATTTCTTCTTCTCTATATTTGTTTTTCCTTTCAGATTCCTTCTTTCTTCTCTACCCATTCTTCCACGTTCCCTTTCGCCTCTCTCTTTCTTAATATCTCTGCCTATTTTTCTGTCCATCCTCTTTCCCTTTCTTCTCTGCTCCTCTCTTCTCTTTCTCTCTCTCATTTTTTTCCCTCTCTGCTTTCACTTCATTTTTTCCCTTCCATCATTTTTATATGTGATTCTCTCCACATCCTTTTTCTCTTCCTACTTCTTTAATTTTTCCTTCCCTTCTTTCCCTCTTTCCCATCTCCAAGTTTATCCTAATCCCTCACTTCCCTCTTTCGTCATCCAACAATTATTTTCTGATCATGTAATTAGTGAGCACATACACACAAACACACACACACACACACACACACACACACAGAGAGAGAGAGAGACGAGGACTGGACATGGGACAGGAAAAAGACGAAAACCAGGAGGATGATGAGAGGGAGGAGGAGGAGGAGGAGGAGGAGGAGGAGGAGGAGGACACCACACTCACCTGGCTGATTGATTGGCGGTACGCTCAGGTGTTTACTCTCTGATTCGTGGGTCCGGACACGTCATTACCATTGAAATAACTCTCTTTCCATATCGCCAATGACAATTATTACGGCAGCTCTCGGTCCCGCCACTCCTCTCTCCCGCATGACACTCCCCCATCCATCACCCCGCCCGTCTGTGATACCTTGATTTGGGGGAGCATTGGAGGATTGAAGGGGTGGAGGGGGAGGTGGAGAGGAGGTGGAGGAGGTAGAGGGGATGGATTTTTGTTTGTACTTCGAGAGAAAACTAAATAACGTAACCCAAATTATAAGTTCGTGTGTGTGTGCGTGTGTGTGTGTGTGTAGGGTAGCAGGGTAGCAGCGGCAGCAGGCGGAACAACAACAACACCTTGATGATGGTGATGGTGATAGTGATGGCGGGCGAACACGACAGATGGCCGCCTCCCCACACCATCATCATCATCCTTGGACGCATTGATCACCATTAACCACCATTAACGAGTGTCCTGGCCGAGTGTGTGGAGGAGAGGAAGGAGAGAAAGTATAGAGGAGAAGGAGGAGGAAGGGGGTGGGTGGCTTGAGAGGGTGTTTGGTACGCAGGGAAGGAAGAAGAAAAGGAGAGGAGGGAAAGGAAAGAAGGAGGATAAAGAATGGTTAAAGGAGGGAAGGAGATGAAGATGAATGGAATAAAAGGGTAAAGGAAGAAGATAACAAGAGGTTTATTAGTTTTGTTTTTCTTCTTCTCTTCTCTTTTTTTCTCTTCTCTCTCTCTCTCTCTCTCTCTCTCTCTCTCTCTCTCTCTCTCTCTCTCTCTCTCTCTCTCTCTCTCTCTCTCTCTCTCTCTCTCTCTCTACAAACTTCAAACGATATTTTAGTGCGCACACACACACACACACACACACACACACACACACACACACACACACACACACACACACACACACACACACACACACACACACACAAAACAAGACAAGACCACAAAATTTTAACTTCCTCCCCCCAAAAAAAAACAATCCCACAAAATTCGTAAAATGAAAACAAAACTACACAAAAAAAGAGAGAATGAAAAAAAAAAAACTTTCACGGATAACTTCAGACTTCAGAACTTCCATCCCCCAACAATACGAGCCTCGACTCTCGTGTTTTGTAATTTAATTGACTCACTCTATCACATTACCTTCCTGGTGTTGAGGGGAAGGGAGGGGACGAGGAGGAGGACGAGGAGGAGGAGGAAGAGGAGGACTTGGGGGTGGGGGTGGCTAAGGGGACGAAGAGAGGGGAGGGTGCGGAGGATGAAGGGGCTTGAGACTGTGTGGGGAAGTGATGGGAGTGGGGAAAAAGTGAGGGGGAAGGTGCAAGGCAGGCTAAGGCATGAAGGGAGTGGTGAGGGGAGAGAGGAAGAGTGAGGGGAGGGATTAAGGGTGGCAGAGAGAGAGAGAGAGAGAGAGAGAGAGAGAGATGCTGTGAAGTGAAAGGGAGGGTAAGAGATAGAAAGAGAGATAGAAAAAAAAAGACGAACGAAGCGAGGTAATGAAAAATGAAAGGGAATAAAAGACGAATTAAAGAAAGACAAACATGCAAACTGAATGCACCGAAAAAAAAAATCAACTCGGAGCTCACACACAAAAAAGAACGAAAACAAAAAAAAACATACGAAAAAAGAAAACGAAATAAAACAATAAAAAATATACATATAGAAAACAAAAACTTGAAAAATACAACCACAGAACGAGAACAAAGAGAGAGAGAGAGAGAGAGAGAGAGAGAGAGAGAGAGAGAGAGAGAGAGAGAGAGAGAGAGAGAGAGCAGGGCGGGAGACAGTTTAGACGAGGACGACAGCCGAGTGTCACATTAGAATACGTAACGAGGCCCAAGTTACCTGGCAGGTGTGTGAGGACGGAAGGAGGGACGCAGATAAAACAGCGACGAAAGGAGGGACGGAGAAAGGGACGGAGGGAAGGAGAAGCGGCAAGGAAAGGAGGAGGAGGAGGAACGGAGGGAGATAAATCAGAGAGAGAGAGAGAGAGAGAGAGAGAAAGACGTAGTGAATGCTATAATTGATATAATAATAATAATAATAATAATAATAATAATAATAATAATAATAATAATAATAATAATAATAATAGTTGTAGTAGTAGTAGTAGTAGTAGTAGTAGTAACTAATGAAAAAAACATCCAATTTCACTTAACTTTTGGTGAAATATAAGCTTAAAAACAGAAAAAAAACTCTGAAAATATAAATACCACCACCATCACAACCACCACAACCACCACCACCACCACCAACAACAACAAACACAAACAAACATAACAACAAACAAAGGAAAGAGAAGCGGATGTGGCAACAAGAGAAGCCAGTGAGCGAAGGAGGAAGCATCACTAACAGAAGAAATGAGGAACAGCCTGCGGGGGCGGCGGTAAAAGGAGGAGGAAGAGGAGGAGGAGGAGGAGGAGTGATAGTAATAGTAAGAGGTGCAGCGTGAGGAAGGTGGAGGGGCAAGTGAGGTGCTGGCTGTTGGGAGGCACGAGGCAGCGCGGCTCTGGCACCCGTGATGAGTGATGGAGGGCGGGAGAAGGAGGAAGAGGAGGAGGAGGAGGAGGAGGAGCAGCAAGATGGAGGGAAGGAGGACTGTGTGTATCTGTCTTCACGCCACATCAAGAAAGGAGGCATCGTGAGTGTCCTCTCTCTCTCTCTCTCTCTCTCTCTCTCTCTCTCTCTCTCTCTCTCTCTCTCTCTCTCTCTGTCTGTCTGTGCTTCACTCTCCCTTCCTCTCTCTTCCTTCCTTCCTTCCTTCTGTCCTTCACTTACCTTCCTCATGTCCCTTCCTTCCATTGTCCTCCTCCTGTCTCATCCTTCATGCTAGCTTCACTTCCCTTCCTCCCTTTCTTCCGCTTTATTCCTTCTTTCCTTTCCTCCTTCCTTCCTTTCCATATCTTCTTTTCTTCCTTCTATGTTTTAGTTACTTCTTACCTTCCTTTCCATTCCCTGTATTTCTGTATTTCCACTGCCATCCTTCCTTCATCCCTTCACTCCTTTTCTCCTTTTCCTCTCCATTCCCAACCCTTCATCTCCGCCTCCCTGCTTATCATTCCATCCTTTCCCTGTTTCTCTCCCATATCCTGCTCTCTTATCGCTGTTTATCATTCCCATCCACTCTCTCTATATCTCGTCACACCTTTCATTCCTCACCCCTTTCTCCCCTCACCCTCCCCGGCCTCCCCCTAACAGCGGAATCACAGCTGTGCCCCGCCGCCGGCCCGTCACACTCCCTGAAACTCGGAATTATGATGATAATAAAGAGGTGTGTTGTTTATACAGTTAATCACGGTGGAGGGAGCACTTGCTTAATCGCCGGCCATTTGTCGCTTACGCCGTGGACCAAATCCCACCAATCAGGAATGGTTACGGCCTCCAGTCAGCCAGTCACAAAGCGTCCCACGATTACCTCTTCGGCACCATCAGTCAGCGGCGCGCAACGTGTCATTCTGCGTCACCACTCCCCGCTCATCATTGCATTAGCTCGGCGCACCATGCAAATTTAGTTATGACCATTCATTTGCAAGGCGTACGAGGCGCTTTTGCGGAGCTGTGAAGGTGTTTGTTGGCGGGGGGCGTAGGGGGTGGCGAGGGAGGGCTCAGGTTGGTTTGCTGCGTGTTGATTCGTTGTCTAAATTCTCACAGTACATGGCGAAGTGTATGACGCGGCCGACCAGGTGGTGTGTGGCGGTGGTGAATGGTGGTGGTAGTGACATTTGCGTCCGCCGCGCCCCGCCACCTGCCGCCGCCGTCTGCTCCGCTATAGTACCGTATCTAGGTTTGCTGGATAAAGGGCTTGTTGTTTGGGTGTCCGCCATGTGATTCTCGAGCATGTTGCTATTATTGTTCTCATTATTTTTACCCCTCCTCCTCCTCCTCCTCCTCCTCCTCCTCCTGTCTCCGTCCTTCTTAACTTCTCCATTTTTCCTCATATTACTACAACTACTACTACTACTACTACTACTAATAATAATAATAATAATAATAATAATAATAATACAGGATTTACTATTCTGTTATGTGCATTTGAATACGGATGTGTATATGTGTTTCCCTCTCTCTCTCTCTCTCTCTCTCTCTCTCTCTCTCTCTCTCTCTCTCTCTCTCTCTCTCTCTCTCTCTCTCTCATTCATTTGTTCATTTGTCTTCTGTCACTGAGTAATTTGAAAATACTCGCAAAAACTGAATTATCATCGTCACCCTTTAAAAAGCAGGATGTGTTTCATTGAGGAACATCACGACTAATTTTTATGCCTTTTTTTTTTTTTTGCGTGTAGCTATGTTCCCTTTTTATTACATGGCCAATCTCCCTTTTTAATTCATCTCATTCCTCTTCTCTTCACTTTTTCATTTCCTTTTGCCATTATAATTCTCCTTGTTATTTTTTGTTCATATTCTCTCGTTTTCTTTTTTTCTTTTTCTTTCATTTATCGTTTTTGTTGTAATTTATATTTTTATACGTGTCTTTTTTCTCTCAGTTCTTGGCTTCTTTCCTTTGGTTTTCCTTCTTTTCGTTCGTTGTTCTCCTTCCTCTTCATAATTCCTTTTCATTTTATCTCGTCGATTTTTTTACCTTTCATTTTTTTTTCATCTTTTTTTTTCTCCTTTTCTGCTCAGCTCATCATTCCCATTCTCTCATCATCAATCGCTCCACCTTAATTCCCTGCCTAGTTCACGTCCTCGCCCTTGATTTCTCATTTTCTGCATAATTATTCACTCCGTTTACATTTTCGTCTCAGTTCCCTTTCGTAAATCCCAAATCCTATATTCTTCCTCACTTTATCATCCCTATTCTCTTATAATCAATGTTCAGTTCACGTTCTCACCCTTTATTTCCCATTCTCTGCATAATTATTTACGCCGTTTACATTTTCTGCTCAGTTCCCGTTCGTAAATTTCAACTCCCATTTTCTTTGGTCCCGCAGGTGACGCCAGCAACGCGAGCATCGGCTCAGGGGAAGGCACAGAGGAGGATGACGACGCTTCAAAGAAAAATCAGAAGAAAAGGGGCATATTTCCTAAGGTGGCCACCAACATCCTTCGAGCCTGGCTCTTCCAGCACCTCACAGTAAGTACAGGAGCTCATGTTCGTGTCATCGTCTGCGTCTCCATCTGTAGGTCTGTCAGTCTTTTTTTGCACTCTCTCCTGTGTTCATATAGGGTCGTTGTCTGTAGGTTTCTCTAAGTTCATTTTTTTTTACTTGGTTTATGGTCTGATACCTCACTTTCTTCTCGCTATTCCGTGTTTTATTTATTTATTCATTTATTCATTCATTTGTTTTATCAGCAGTTTCACTTTTTCGTTTGTTTATGGCCTGACGTCTCACATTCTTCTCTTGATTACGTGTTTTTTTCGTATATTTATCCATTTATGTGCTTCTTTCCTTCTCTATGTCTTTTCTGCTTCTCCGTTGCCATCTGTCACTTTATAACTGCATTTTTTTCTATCCCGTTATCACTCCTCACCTTCCTTTTAACTCTACATCTTTTCTGTCATCCTTTCATCCACGTACGTGTTTAGTTCGTTGTCCTAATGTCTCTTTACCTCCGAGTTACTTTTCACTCGCCTCGTTTATCTGTCTGTTCGTCCGTCGGTGTGTGTGTGTGACTGTTAGCGGGTCTCTCTACGTGTCTCATTCCTCGCCTTACCTCTTTGTTTGTCCTCTGTCCGTCTCTATAAGTCTGTCCGTCGCCTTACTCGTCATTCGTCAGTGTGTCTCTGTCTATCTGCTGGTGTGGCCTTGATGTTCACTTGCAGCTCAACACACAATTTATTTATAGCGTTCGTCATCCTTTCCATTAACTTTTACTGTTTATTACACTGGAGCCCTTGAGAGGCGTGAGTCAGGGACCTCCCTTTAGGGGCGCGCTGGGACCTGGCCTGGCCCTGAAAGCCTCCACTCGACCTCTCGGTTGGCACTCCCTGGGACACTTCAATCACCTTCAGTGCCAGTGCCTTGTGTGTGTGTGTGTGTGTGTGTGTGTGTGTGTGTGTGTGTGTGTGTGTGAGTGTGGATGGTTGGTCTCTCTCTGGATGTGGATGTTTCTCTCTCTCTCTCTCTCTCTCTCTCTCTCTCTCTCTCTCTCTCTCTCTCTCTCTCTCTCTCTCTCTCTCTCTCTCTCTCGGAAAGCACATGTTTTGGAAGTGGCTTGTTACAGGAGTCATGCACCAACACGCCCATGCACTTGGCGTCACGAGGCGGCGGCTGGGTGGTGGTGGCCGCCGCGGGGACCAAGGTGGGGGCTGTCATGCGGCGGAGTGATGGATGGCGTGGGCTGGGGCGTGGGTGGGCGGGAGTGGTGCGTCGTGGAGGGTTACGGTATGATTTGATGGAGAGTTTTGTGTGAGCTGAATGTTCTGACGCCCACGCTACTCTCTCTCTCTCTCTCTCTCTCTCTCTCTCTCTCTCTCTCTCTCTCTCTCTCTCTCTCTCTCTCTCTCCCTGAAGCGGTCGGTGCAGTCCACCTGTCTTTTGCGGAACAACGAGGAAAGAAACTGTGAAAAAGACAGGCAGTGAAAAGTGTGGATACTTTCTACGTACAAGGAAAGTTTTTGTATTTCCCGACGACTCTCCTGCGTGTGTGTGTGTGTGTGTGTGTGTGTGTGTGTGTGTGTGTGTGTGTGTGTGTGTGTGTGGTGGCGTGCAAATAGCTAGATCAGGAACAATTGGGGTCGGCCCTTGTGGCGGGGAGGCCTCACGCGACCCTCCACTCCGGCCATCCCTCACCTCCCCCATTATGACACATTTGCCCCACGCCGGACCTGCCTTCTGCCACCCGCCCACCAGACTTCTGAGCCGCCGGGGGGGAGGAGGCGAGGCAAGGAGGCGGTACTGTGCGGCTGCGGGAGGCGAGGCGAGGCGAGGAGGAGGTGGTAGCGGGGGAGGGGGAGGGAAAACAGGGAGCGTCGGGGAAGAAGAAAAGAAAGAGATGAGTTAAGATCGTTTTACATCACACAGGTTTATGGTGCTTTCTATAAACTACACGACGACACACACACACACACACACACACACACACACACACACACACACACACACACACACACACACACACACACACACGGAGTAAAACATCGTCATATTTCTTTCAATTTAGATGTGTAGCAGAATGGACAGTCGAGTTACATAGGAGTAGTAGTAGTAAGAGTAGTAGTAGTAGTATTAGTAGCAGTAGTAGTAGTAGTAAAAGGAGGAGGAGGAGGAGGAGGAAGAGGAGGAGAGAGATATATAAGCATATACAGCACATAGTAGTAGTAGCAGCAGCAGCACCAGTAGTAGTAGTAGTAATAGTAGTAGTAGAAGTAGTAGTAGTGGTACGTTTCTAGGAGAAGAAAAAAAAAACTGAAGCACACACGACACATACAAACAGCAGCAGCAGCAGTAGTAGTGTAGAAGCATGCACCATTTGTAACCACGTCCCCCTGCCTGCATCCCACACACACACACCCTCTCTAGCAGTGTAGCGGGCGGGCGGGAGGCGGCGGAGGGCTGAGGACAAGGGTAGCGCCGGACATGTTTGTATAGGTCGTTCGTTAGCACTAAATTTCCGTCCCGTTACAGCGCCGAGAAG
This sequence comes from Scylla paramamosain, assembly GCF_035594125.1. Taxonomy (NCBI): domain Eukaryota; kingdom Metazoa; phylum Arthropoda; class Malacostraca; order Decapoda; family Portunidae; genus Scylla; species Scylla paramamosain. The sequence goes on from NC_087172.1 coordinate 12,565,039, forward strand.
TGGGTCATTGAGATCGCCTTTATAGCTTTCCAATATAGGAGTCGAGCGGCACCTTTTTCTCTCTTGTTTTTGGGCGGAACCAGCTGAGAGAGAGAGAGAGAGAGAGAGAGAGAGAGAGAGAGAGAGAGAGAGAGAGAGAGAGAGAGAGAGAGAGAGAGAGAGAGATACACGATGTTTCTGTATGCAGATTAAGGAAAGGTAGTTGTCTGACATGACGCAAGAATATGAAGAAGAATAAAGAGAAGGTGAATGGCAGGAACTGGATAAGGAGGAGGAGGAAGAGGAGGAGGAGGAGGAGGAGGAGGAGGAGGAGGAAGGGACGGAAATCATCACTTAAACTGTGACTGGGCAGCTGTGGTGGTGGTGGTGCTGGTGGTGGTGATGGTGACGATAGTGATGGTGAGATGGTGGCTTGAAAAGGAGTATGATGGGAGTGGTTGTGCAGGCGACATAGTGATAGGATAGTGATAGGAGATAAAGAAAGCGATGGGAGGCGAGGAAGGTGCAACAGAGTGAAGGAGGTGGAAGGAGTAAGAGGGAATAAAGGAGGAGATAGAAGGAGAGATAGATGCAGAAATAGATGTTTACTCAAGTTAGTCCTACACTCTTGAACCTCTTGAGGCAATTGTGACAAGAATTTGCTATCATGTCCCTTTCACCATCCATCTTGTTGTGTCTCATTGTCCGTGTCACCCTTCCCTCCTCCTCCTCCTCCTCCTCCACTCCACTCACTGCATTTATCCCTCCCTCTCTCCCTCCCTCCCCTCTCCTCCTATCCCTCTCTCCCTTCTTTGCGTGTTCATCGTCTTAAGAAGTGTCACCGTCTTGTTTCATCTTAAGAGTTATCCTTCACACTCATCATTCTTTCCTCTTATCCACAAATTCATCACTTCTCCTCCTCATGTATTTATTAATCTCCCTCCGTCTCCCTTTCTCCTGCCCTCACTCACACTCTCTCTCTCTCTTCCACCAATTCGTATCTCCCCAATCCCATTTTTTTTTCTCTGTCTGTCTCTTTTCTCTTTCTTTCCCTCTTCGCGTGGAATTCTTAATCCATCCATCACGGCGCAGGGAAAGAGAGGGGATTCCAGATTCCAAATTTGGGCCTGAAGATCGAAGACATTCGGTAGGCATATCGGATTCAAATCTATGTAAATTTTCCATACGATCAGCAGAGAGGGCGTGGAGTGCCTCTCTCAATGTACGTGTGTGTGTGTGTGTGTGTGTGTGTGTGTGTGTGTGTGTGTGTGTGTGTGTTTGGGTGGGTGTGGACAGGAAAAGTCACCCAAATCACACATTACCTGCCACCTACCTAAGCTTACATCCGCCCACCTTCCACCCACCCACACTAAACCAAGCAAATAGGTAGGAGAAGGAGGAGGAGGAGGAGGAGGAGGAGGAGGAGGAGGGAGTAGAGAGTAGAGAGTAAGGAAGGGGAGGGGGAGGTGACACAGTCTTCTCGTCCCCTTCAGGAAACCAAACTTTAAAATTTCAATGGGGGTCGCGGGTCGACAGAGGCGGGAAATTTGGAAGTTTCCCTCACATATTGAAATCCAATTTCCGCGGGAGACCGAGTCTATGCCACATCAGAGAACTGAGGGTGAGGGGGGCGGGGGACGGCACTCCCTCCCTGCCTGGCACCGTGGACCTACCTGGCTCTCTGGCACCCTATTCTTCCCAGTGGGACTTCTCTCTTCCTTCCTGCGCCTTCCCCTCATCTCTTCTTCCTCTCAGCTTCCTCCCCTTCCGTCTGGGACCTTCTTCCTTTTCCTCTCCATGTCTTCCTCCTCCTCCCCTTTCTCCTGACGCCCTCTTCTTCCTCCTGACACCTTCCTCTTCCTTCTGGGGTCTCTCTCTTTCCCTCTTCGTATCTTTTCCCTTCCTTATTACCTTTCCTCCTCCTCTTTATTTCTCAAGATCTTCCTCTTCAGCCAGACATCCTCTTCTTCCTCTTCCTCTTCCTTGTCGTCTATGGTTCCTTCTCCTTTTCTCCTTCCTCCTTTTGTTTTCTTTTCCTCTTCCTCCTCCTCCGGCCAGGCACCCTTCTCTTCTTCCCTTTTCCTCTTCCTCCGAACATCCATTTGCTTCCTGCGGTGTTTCCTTGGTGTGTGTGTGTGTGTGTGTGTGTGTGTGTGTGTGTGTGTGTGTGTGTGTGTGTGTGTGTGTGTGTGTGTGTTTCTTGTCTCTCTTTCTTGTTATATTTCCACGCCTTGTCTTTCCAAATATTCTCCACACTCTCTCTCTCTCTCTCTCTCTCTCTCTCTCTCTCTCTCTCTCTCTCTCTCTCTCTCTCTCTCTCTCTCTCTCTCTCTCTCTGTTTCTCTTCCTCCTCTTACTCTTCCTTCTCCTTTCTCCTTTTACTCTTTTTGCTGTCCATATTCTCTCCATATTCTTGTTGTCACCTATTTCCTCCTTTTTCTCCTCCTCCTCTTCCTCCTCCTCCTCCTCCTCCTCCTCCCTCTCAGCAGGAGTTACACACAAGGGAAATAGTTCATAACTTTTGGCCCTCGTGATTAAAGGAAATGAGAAAACCTGTTTGTAATTATTACATTTAGTACAATATAGGAGGGAGGGAGGAGGGGAGGGAGGGGCGAGGGGAGGTGGCGGGAAGAGGAAAGGAGGGGAAGCGCTCAACAAATCAGAGAGAGGCTGGCAGTTAATACAGAGGGGAAATGAGGAGCAAAGTTTACCTGTTTGGGGAGGAATTAGAGGAAAGTTAGATCGTGTGTTCAGAGTGGTTGAGTTAGCAGGGGTGAGGCGGCCTACTCCCCTCGCGCCTCCTCCTCCTCCTCCTACTTTTCCTCCTCCTCCTCCTCCTCCTCCTCCTCCTCCTCCTCCTCAGCTCTGTTTTCCTATTCTCCTTTCATCTTGTTCGTTTTCACTCTCTTTCCTCTTGTTTCTAATCTCCTCCTCCTCCTCCTTCTCCTTCTCCTCCTCCTCCTCCTCCTCCTCGTCCTCTTCAGTCTTTACTTGTCTCTCCTCATTACTCCATCTTCCATTTTCTTCCTATATTTTCTTCTTAAATTCCTTCCTTTTACTCGTCCAACTTTACACAGCCTCTCTCTCTCTCTCTCTCTCTCTCTCTCTCTCTCTCTCTCTCTCTCTCTCTCTCTCTCTCTCTCTCTCTCTCTCTCTCTCTCTCTCTCTCTCTCTCTCTCTCTCTCTCTCTCCCCTACCACAAGCCCCGCGGAAGGTGTACGCAGGATATGGCCAATTGTCGCCACAGTAATGCTATCTGATTGCTCTCTCTGTAGGCTGGATTCCGAAGTTGCTCTTCCTATCGATTCTCAGACTCCTTATAGAGGGTTCCAGGACGCGGCAGAAGGTGGAGGCGCCCGCAGCTGTTGATTTGGAACTGATAGTGTAGCTGAAGGGGGAAGAAGGTGGTGGTGGTGGTGGTGGTGGTGGTGGTGGTGGTGGGAAGGTAAAGGAAGGGAAGAGGGTTTGTAGTGTAATGGTGATGTGATGTGAGTCTTCCGTCATATTATTGGCTGAAATTTGGACACACAGAGATATACACGTACGCTCATGCTCTCTCTCTCTCTCTCTCTCTCTCTCTCTCTCTCTCTCTCTCTCTCTCTCTCTCTCTCTCTCTCTCTCTCTCTCTCTCTCTCTCTCTCTCTCTCTCTCTCTCTCTCTCTCTCTCTCTCTCTCTCTAAATCGTCTCCGTGTTTCTTCCATTTGTTCAATTTTCTTACGTTTTTTTTTTTTTTTGCGTTTTAATATTCTTTCGTCGTGTTTTTTTATTCTTTATCCTCTTCTTCCTCTTTCCTCTTCCTCCTCCTCCTCCTCCTCCTCCTCCTCCTCCCAGTACCTGCGCCCCGGTATTCTCGTCGTCGCTCTCAGGAACAAACTAGAGTAACAAGGGAAAGTGGGATTAAGTGGGGAGGGCGAGTCTTGGACCACTCATGGCTTGTCCTCCCTCAGTCCACCTAAATAATGCATCAGGCTTCTTAGTGAGGTCACACACAGCCCACCTGAACCTCGCCCACAATCTCTGACCCCGCCCACCTGAACCCGGAGCTTATTTCAACTGTTTCATCCACTTGCAGGTCCACCTCAATCCACGTAGGCTTTTACTGATCACTGATTGATAGCTAGTTTTTTCTTTATCATTTTTTACTCAATATGGTTTCCTTTTCATGTTATGTTTCATTACTATTCATCTTTTTATTGTTATTCTTCTTTCTTCATTTTCCATTCAGCCGCAGCATCTCTCTCTGCACTTTTCCCTCCTTCCCTCCCTCTTCGTGCCAGCGTACATCTGCTCCCCGTGTCCTGTAAATCCAATGAAAACTTCGCTGCATTTAACCGAATGATTTACTGCGGCGCGTGAGTGTGTGCGTCTCTCCCAGGATTCAGGGCATGAGGAGGAGGACATTCCTATATTATTCTGCTCCGCGTTCTAGCTGGAATCCAATTCTTACTCTGGCGTGAAGGAGAAAAATGTTACTCACGCATTTCTCTCCCACTGAACCTCGAACGTTTAGTGGCGAACCATAAACTTGTCCCGGGAGCGTGTGGGCGCGCCGCCTGGAGGGCAGCGCCTGCAGGGCCAGGGCGCCAGGGCATGTGGCGAGCGCTGCCTGAGGGTGTCCCAAAGACAGTGAGACGGGACGTAGTACTGTGGCTTCTACGGCGTGGCGCGTCAGGTCGCTGGAGTTCCCTGGAGGGGCGTCGACGTCTACCAAGATGTCCGGGGCGGCACCGTTCCCCCAAGAGAACCCAGGGGGTGGCCTCGCCCTCTGAATTATTAAAACAACTCACCCAAGGCTAATGGACATGATCACCAGCCCTCCCCCATCCCCCCCCCTAGGCTGCGGCACCGACCGCCCACCTGGAAATTGAGGAGTCGCACCGAACACTTCCTCCCCGTTTACCGAGGAGAAAAAGATGAGTCACGAGGGACTCGGCGTCTTCCCCTCAGGCATATAGATGTGGCGACGGCGGGAACCTGGAGGCTGGGATGGAATGTAAGCCGGAATGTTTTCCTCGCCGGAGTCAAGATGAAGGCGTCAGGCTGAGGGACAAAGGCCTTGGGTGTTGTGCATCTTTTATAACCTGACTCGCCTGCCCTCCTTCCTGACACTACGAGACGCCGCCCCTCTGAATAATGCCGTGACCACCAGGCGCCGTCACAAGATCAAGGGGCTCGAGACGCCAAAGGGGAGATGCGAAGGACGCGTTAGTGAGGCCAGGACGAGGGGAAGGAGCGAGGTTGATGAGAAATGCAGCAACCAATGGCAGGAACCGGAGAGGGTGAGAGGAGGAAGCCGGCTGAGGGATACACCTGGCGGCCGAGGATCCTTATGCAACACCACCACCACCACCACACAACACCATTACCTTTAACTCAAGCCACAGCAATAGTGAGAGGAAGACGAGCAACGCCACTGCAACCTTCAGCGAAATTACAGCGGAACAAAACATTTTCTCACCGAAGCTTCAATCCCTTGTTGGCGTCACGCGTTTTTTGGGAGCGAAACATCACGCGCATCAATACCAGACACGAGGAGAGCTGGGAGAGCGAGGCGAGGCGGAGAAACGCATGTATAAGAAAATATGACTTGGTTTCCGTGTTGCGTCGAGCCTCCAATGTGTGACTGTGTGGCTGTAAGTGTGGTTGTAAGCAGGTTCCTCCCTCCACCACGTCACCCACTTATAACACAAGATTCTTTCACTCCTCCTCCTCCTCCTCCGTCGTAAGAGCGATGACCTGGACACAGTCGTCACAGCGTCGCGGAAACTCCCCAAAGAAAAGCCTTGGAGATTATAACAATGAGGATTGACACGAGGCACAAGCGGCGTGTTCTCATATCCGGTGCGTGGAGGGCGTGGCTGCTCCGTCTCTTGAGCACCGTGTTCGTCGCCCCTCAAGCACCGTCATTGCGCACCCAAACCACGGTGGTGCGGTGGTGCAATCAGCGGGCTACACCAGGATCGGGCGGCGTCTCACTTCGCGCCGTTTGTTAGAGGCGACAAGGGTGAGTGCGAGATGATTATGGTAATGTTGATGGTGGTGATGAAGACTCCTGTCATCTTCGTCCGCGGGGGGAGGGGGGTACCGGGGAAGAGGGGGAGGTGCAGAGGAGGGAGGGCGTCCGGTGGTGTTAGTGATAGCGGCGATGGTGATGTAGGAGTGATGGTGTCGCCGATAGTAAGTCTGCTCGCCGAGGTAGTTTGTATGCTGACGGTGATGGACTGGAGCGTGTCAGTGTGTGGTGCAGTAATGTGCGGTGAGCTGCGCCTTCGTGCTGCACTCGCGGAACAAGACTGTCTGGCTGCATGGCTGGGTGACTGACTGACTGACTGACTGGCTGGCTGGATGGGTGGATGGCTAGTTGGCTGGCTAGTTGGCTGGCTTGCTGACTAGTTGACTGTCTTGCTGACTATTTGGCTGGCTGACTATTTGGCTGGCTGGCTGGGGGACGGAGTGAAGGGTGGGAGGACATGTGGCACTAAAGGACATGACTTAAATGTTTGGTTGGCACTGGCACCGTGTGGGTAAATATATTAGTGTGTGACAGGTTGACACTTCTTGGCGTGTTGTGCAAGAGTCGCGTGGCTTTCGTGCGATGTCGCCTTGTGTGTGTATGTGTGTGTGTGTGTGTGTGTGTGTGTGTGTGTGTATGTGTGTGTGTGTATGTGTGCGTGTGTGGCACTACAATCTGGCAGTGAGCGCGGTGCTGTGTTATACTGTTTGTGCTGCGTTGTTGCTGCGTTAAGTGTCTCCTGTGTTCTCGTTTTGATGCACACAGTACACAGCGCGGTGCAGCACACAGACACACAGGGGGAGGAGGGTGTAGGGACGCGGATGGGGAGTGAGTGCTGCAGAGGAGGACAGGGGGACAGAGATATGGCTCGGGGATAACAGGTATGTGGCAGAGAATGAAACACTGACAAAGCGGAGGGTGGACGGCGGTGGAACACGGGCGACACCAAGTGGAATGGAGCTGAGCTGGGTGCATGGCAGGGACGAGTGGTGGAACAGAGATATAGGAAGGGGGAGGTGGAACATCAGCGTGGCGGGACTCAGTGTTTACGCATGTCTACTGTATGGATTGCAGCGGCGCAAATAAAACACCTCCGATGATGTCCATTTATTGTCACCTTCCAACGACCGAGTCCCCGCCGCCCTATCCGGGACGTCCTGAACCCCGGGGCCTCTGTGCTTTCCTGCAGGACGCCGTTGGGGTTATTTTACCTCGGCCGGGACGGGAGGAGGCGTGCCTGTGCGACGGGGGGAGGCGCTGGTCCAGGCTCACTAATGGAAGAGAAGTGTCGCTTGTTTGGTCTGTCACCCTCCTGACACGTCGCCCAGGGAGCCGCTGTCTCTCCCTCCACCAGTCGCTGCCTCCCTCCCTCCCTCCACCTGCCCCCACTCCTCCTCCTCCTACTCCTCCACCTGGTATCACCCTCCTCCACACCCTCCACCACTATTCATTCCCCTCTCTCTCTCTCTCTCTCTCTCTCTCTCTCTCTCTCTCTCTCTCTCTCTCTCTCTCTCTCTCTCTCTCTCTCTCTCTCTCTCTCTCTGCTCCCTTCCGCATGCTACACCATCTCTCCATCTTTCCCCATCTCCCTTCCTCCCTCCCTCCCTCCTTCCCTCCCTCCCTTACCTGTATGTATCGTGCCATCCCTCCACCTGTACTCTCTCTCTCTCTCTCTCTCTCTCTCTCTCTCTCTCTCTCTCTCTCTCTCTCTCTCTCTCTCAGTATTGCTTCTTGTTGCACTCATTCGGCATCTTAATCACTCATCATTCACTTGCTTAATGGCCTTGTCTTATCTATTTTTACCTTCCTTTTTTTCTTTTCTTTTTTTAGCACTGACTTCCCCATTTCTACGTGGTCTTTACTTCGTGTATTAGTCTTAGTTAGATAAAAAAAAACTAATAACTATTGATGGAGTAAGATTCTCGGGTTGTTTCTGGAAATGTTTAGATGTATTCACTGGTGGGAATACAAGGTGAAGTGAACTGGTGTAATATATTAATGATTTTAAGGATGCGGTGGTGAGAAACATTGGTCAGGGAAACACATAAGACACAGTGCTTAGGATTATTGAGATGGGGAGGATGGATCAGCGAAGATGTGTGTGGATGTGAAGTGGCGAAGCAGCAGCCGGGTTGAGTGGAGGGCAAGAGGATGTGGCGGGAAGGGAGAGGAGTGGCGAGGACGAGAGGATATGAGTTGTACAATGAGCTCCAGTGGGTATGAGTGAATTAAGACTCAGGATGTTGGGGGAGGTCAGGATGACAGACGGACAGGGAGAGGAAGAGAGTGAGGGTGTGGCAGGGGTGTGAGAGTGGCACCAGGGGAAGAGCAGGGATGGGGCAGGGCGGGGCAGGGGCGGGGCACGGTGGGAGCTGGACACCTGACACAAACACGAGAAGGATTAGTCAGATATTATTGAGGCAGATTGACAAGTGACACTATGATTGATGTCTTGTTCCGCCGCCACCACCACTTCACATCCCTCAGTCACCACCACAAGGCCGCCAGACAGGGAGACATCACCATTAGACCGCCGCGGCATCACCACCACGTACCTCCACCACTAAGCTCACCAAAGCAAGGAGGAGGAGGAGGAGGAGGTGGTGGTGGAGCTCTCGTCACCTCTAAAAGCTTGTCAGCGGCGCGATCATCACTCATAAAAGCCATGCCAGGGAGCCAGGCTTTGTTCACGGCGGTGTTGTAGCAGCTTGGTCCCCCCTTGTCTTGTGTTTTCTCTCTCTCTCTCTCTCTCTCTCTCTCTCATTACAGTAATCACAACAGCAATACAAATACACGTCCAACACAACTCCAGCATCAGCCTCGCACGTCCTTCCTCGCGTCTCCAAACCCGATGCTGTTATCCAAAACCTTACTTTACCTGCGTCTCCCTTACACTTCTCCCAGCGCACCTTTATATTGCCCATACACCCTTGGGTACACCTTTACACCTAACACGACACCGCCTCCCCGCGTCCCTTCCCCCCTCCTCCTATCGCAGCGCCACTCAAAGGGGACTTGGGGAAGAAGGGAGGGGAGGAGCTATCGAGAAGAGCGGCGTGAAGGACCGTAGTACAATCGACAGCGGATCTCTAAACAGCCTACACGCCCCGAGAGGTATAAAAACAAACGCCCGAGGGTGACAATAGCACGAGCAAACACTTCGACTAGTACTCCACGCGGCACTTACCAGGAGTCCCACTTGAGTCGAGGGGAAGAAGAGGAGGCGGTGGTGGTGGTGGTGGTGGTGGTATAGGAGAAGGAGGAGGAGAAGAAGGAGAAGGAGGAGTTGTGAGGAAGGCCCCACCGTTTTATTTTAAAGATGCGAGCTCAGAAGGTTCTCTCTCTCTCTCTCTCTCTCTCTCTCTCTCTCTCTCTCTCTCTCTCTCTCTCTCTCTCTCTCTCTCTCTCTCTCTCTCTCATCACGCCTCGGCTCAGCAACGTCTTAGAGGTAGATATAATTTAGTCCATAGATTTACCTCCTGAGTTAATAGCGAGGGTTTACGTGGGGAGGAAAGGGATTGGAAGCTAAATACATCCACCTTGCAATTCAGCAGCAGCAGCAGCAGCAGCAGCAGCGGGGCGCGAGCTGTGTGTGAAGGGTCTTGCTGCCTCCCTGTTTCCCTGTGACGATGTTAACACCACACGATGACGAAGGCGTGGGAGGTGGGGCGTGGTGTCAGGGATCAAAGGAGTTTTTTTTCTCGATCCTCACGCTTCTCCTTACACTTTCTTCTCATTTTTTCTCTCCCTCGGTAAATCCAATGAAAGTATGTGACGCGCGTGCTCGTGTTCAACTGGCGGGTGATTATATTTAAGTAATTTCGCCCTGGGAGAGATCGCAGGTCTATGTGCAGTGGAGAGCGTGAGGCCCAAATATGTTTTTTGCTGCCTCGACTCATTGAAGGAATAAAAAAATGCAGCAATGAATGTCCCCAATCCCCTCACACCTCCCTCATTAGTCGCCCGTCACGACCCCGGGCTGGTGGACAGACGGATAGAGACAGAAGGACGGACGGACGGACAGGCGGATTCCTTGCACGACTTGTGGACGGAAACATTTATTTGGCTCGATTTGCCTCCAAGGTCTTGAGAGTTTGCGGAGTGACTCGGTGAAAGGGCGAGTTTTAAAGACGAAGATTTATTACGAGATCGATCCTCCTCCAGTAGATGAGTTGGCGTGGAGCCTGTCATCGAGGGGAACGAATTGGCGTGGAGACACTCTTTCATGGGGACGAGGACGAATTGCCACAGGGACGAGTTGGCTAGAGACCGATTTTTTCTTTTCTCTCTTTTTTTTTTTTTTAAGGGGACGACTTGGCGTGGAGCCGATCTTCAATTGGTGTGCATCTGATCCTTACTGGAGTGTGAATTGGCGTGGGGATTCCCTCTCGTGTGACTCTGTCGGCTTGGGTTCGGTCTTGGAGTGGGACGAGTTGGCATGAAGCCCATGTTTCAGGGGGACGAGTTGGCGTGGGGTCGATCCATAAGGGAGGAGGAGGAGGAGGAGGAGGAGGTGGAGGGACGTGTTGGCACTGGGTTGAGTTGAAGGGGGAACCATGTATGCGGGATGGGAGGCTGCCACCGACGCGTTCCAGCTACAAATATTAGCATTCCTGCCATTCCTGATCCGTCCATTACCATTCCGAGCCATAGCTGACCATAATTCCTAATAGTTCCAAAACGTCCCTCTCTCTCTCTCTCTCGCTCTCACTCTGACTCTCCCTCTCACTCTCTCTCGCTCCCTCTCCCTCTTATCAGCAAGTATTCTAGTGGGTTTGAAGGGTATGCTTTCAAGTAATTCATTTCAGGAAGTAAGGAGCCGCTACCCTCACTATTCCAAGTGGAGACCCCATTCCCGACTCCATCCCTCTTCCCTGCCTCCAAATTCCCGCCTCCCAGTTTGTGGAAGGGCGGCGTATTCCTGGCGGAGTCTCAAGGGACGCTGAGAAGACGATAAATCATTGTCACTGTCACGCTGAGAGGGGCGAGGAGGAGGGGCGGCCGGGGAGGACCGAGGGAACGGTGGAGGGAGAAGAGCGAGAGAGAGAGAGGGAGAGAGCGAGAGGGATAGAGGTCGTGGAGAGCGGTAGGAAAAGAGAGGAGAGAGGTAGTGTGCTTGTGTGAGTGTGTGTGAGTGTGTGTGTGTGTGTGTGTGTGTGTTGTAAAAAAACGTATGAATAAGGAAAAAGGTGTAACGGGAATGAATGTATAACGATAGTTGGGAGAGAGAGAGAGAGAGAGAGAGAGAGAGAGAGAGAGAGAGAGAGAGAGAGAGAGAGAGAGAGAGAGAGAGAGAGAAGTGAAATATGCGCTCCTAAGACGAACATAAGCGATGAAAGCGCCTCGTCATCTTCATGGCTACTCGAGAATCATCATCACATCACTGCGAGAGATAAGAGACGTGGCACTCGAGCACACACACACACACACACACACACACACACACACACACACAGGAAAAGAATAAGTCGAACCAGAGCAAGACAACAAGACAAGGTTCACAGAAATACGAAAAGAAAAGCGAGAAAAGGACGGACAGAGAGAGAAAAATAAATGATAGAAAAGGAGAAAATAAAATCAAGAAGCTCAGAGGAAAACGACAGCAACTCAAACTGACGTAATAAAACGGACTTAGGACACTTACTCAGCGAGAAGGAAACGCTCTGGAGATATTTCGTGGAGGCATCTTTAATACCTTCCCTGCAAGCCCACGTCAGGAGGCTGAAGGAGGAGGAGAGAGGAGAGGAGGAAAGGGAGGGAAAGGAAGGCACAGAGGGGGCGAAGGGGGACCAGTGACCCCTCCTGGTTGTTCCCCGGGGCCCATAACGCCACCAGCCCGGCTCATCTGCATATGGAAATGAGCCTTGTTGCATGCCTGTCACAACCGCCGCATATTGTGTCTCGGCCCCGTTGACGTGAGGCGGCTACCCAACGCCCCGTCCGCAGACACACACACCCTCCACGGCCGCGGTCATCGCCACTCGCTGACTCCACCGCCGCCGCTGCCCCTGGGTTTCCTCACTACTAGCCGCCTCCTCTCTCACAAAGCGTCACTGCTACTGGGTTGCCTCACTGTCAGCCGCCTCCTCTCTCACCAAACGTCACTGTCACCAGGTTTCCAAGCGTCACTCTTTCCTTATATCACTGCTAGCTGCTCACTGCTCACCACCAGTCAATATTAACTCTTCTGCCACTGTCAGCCCGCTTCTCATCACTATCACCACTTCTTTCTCCTTCTGCCTCACCACCACCACCACCACCACCACCACCAAGGGCTTGTCATAGGCAGTCATTCCAGTCATTCTTTCATAAATTCTTCGGACCGAACTTGCCTCACTCTCCATGGCAGAGTCAAGGTTCTTAGAAAATGGGAAGCACATGGCCTTTGTCTTGATTTTCACTGTTGCTGTTGTCATTATTATTACCGTTACCACCATCGTCATTACTGCTGTCACTGTTACCATGCACCTGACCCCATTTTCCTTTCCTCTCCTCTTTCCTCTCCTTTTCCCCTCCGCTTTGCAACATTCCCGCCCAGAGAACTTCCCCCTTTCAAAAAAAAAAAAAAAAAAAAAGTTGGGGGAAGAAAAACACGCTCTACGGCACCGCATGAAATGGACGTTATTGTTCTTTTTTCCCTCCACACCAAAACATCATCTTACTTTTATTCCTTCACGTTCACCATCGGATCGTAATTCTGCGCCAAAACCTGCACGGGATCGCCGCTCCTGCTCCCCGTTTTTCTCCTCCTTGTTTCACATAGACCGAACGAAAGAGAGAGAGAGAGAGAGAGAGAGAGAGAGAGAGAGAGAGAGAGAGAGAGAGAGAGAGAGAGAGAGAGAGAGAGAGAGAGAGAGAGGAAAAAACCGCCCATTGCTGGCCAAGCACATTTTACATTTAACGTTTTGAGAAGCGATGAAAGAATAAAAGACAGCAGTTAACAGCACCGACAGACTAACTGACAGCTAGACAGACGTGCGTATACAAGCAGTCCGAGTGGAAAAAAATGTATAGAAAAATGAAATAGATCAGCTTGAACTTTTATTGTTCTGAGCGAGGTAGCGCGGAGAGGCTCACCCCGCAGGACAGACAGACAGACCGACCGACGGACCGACGCACGATACACATACAGACAGACGGACGGACAGACAGAAAGACAGGCATGTAAACAGGTGTGTTGTGTGTTGATAGGCGAACACACCGACATCCATCGCACCTTTGTGAAAGATAAACAGCACCACTTTGGGAGTTGTGCCGTGGAAAAGAAAAAAAGAATAAATAAATGGAAGGAGGAATGAGAAGACTTGAAAAAAAAGAAAGGAGAGCGTGAGAACTCAGACTGAGACTGTAGCTTTAGGCGCCTCAATGATAATAATAATAATAATAATAATAATAATAATAATAATAATAATAGTAATAATAATAATGACCGCAATAACGATAATGACGGTAAAGGAAAATAAGAACAATATTGAGAGAGAGAGAGAGAGAGAGAGAGAGAGAGAGAGAGAGAGAGAGAGAGAGAGAGAGAGAGAGAGAGAGAGAGAGACAAAATAGAGAAAACTGCTATATTCGACCCTCCAACACCCTCTCTCTCTCTCTCTCTCTCTCTCTCTCTCTCTCTCTCTCTCTCTCTCTCTCTCTCTCTCTCTCTCTCTCTCTCTCTCTGCTCCCTTTGGCATTGTGTGCGCTGTCTATCTACATGTGAATTGTCCTCCCCTTTTGTGTCCCTTTGTCCTTGTGTATATATTTGATTGTGAGTGTCTGGGTGGCTGCGTCGCCGTATCATCGTTCCTCTAAGTGCCAGATTTGCACGTCAATACGCTCGTAATACAAAAGAAGCGAAGGCGACTTGACACTCATCCCAGCTCGGCGTGGGAGATGGGCAGGAGCAGGGCCGGCGGTTCTTTTGCGAAGTTATGGGTAGTGGTGATGGTGGTGGTGATGGTGGTGGTAATGGTAGTGATGGGAACGTTTTAGGGTTTGGGTGTTCTATCTTTGTGTGTATGTTGTGTGATTCTCTCTCTCTCTCTCTCTCTCTCTCTCTCTCTCTCTCTCTCTCTCTCTCTCTCTCTCTCTCTCTCTCTCTCTCTCTCAATTGCGGAATAGGGCGTATTGAGTGTAAATGAGTTAATGTTTTTATCTTTTATTATCGTTTTTGAGTGGGAGGGAAAGTTAATGGCGGTAATATGATTCATTATGATACTTGATGAGAGCTGCATCGCTAACCCCACTTTTTTATTTCCCTTTTTTTTTCAAACTTTCTCTTTTTTTTCATATTTTTGCCATTGCGATTTTCTTAATGATAACAGATGAAGATATATACATGGATATACACACATACATATATAAACAACACCTTATATTCCTTAATTTAATGTCTTCCAGCGTATTATTCCCCAAACATACGTCACTACATATAGATACATACATGTACATAAACGTTCTCCATTCGTGTTTCTTTTTTTCTCCTTCGGTTTTCAGCAAAATGTCCGGTTGTGTCGGTTCGGTTTCATTGGCAGATTTGGCTTCAATATGACCTCATTATGTGTCACGTGCGGCTAATTTTGGTTAACATGACCGGTTTTTACCCTTGCAGCGGCGCTATGAAATCCACTTGTAGTCGTAATAGAAGTAGTAGTTGTAGTAACAGTCGTACTTGTATTTGTATCAGTATGTACTATCCCTTATTCTACCTAGTTCCCGTGATGTATATACTCTCCTCCCATTTTCTTCCTCGTGTATTCATGCCGCGGCCTTGCTGTGAATGCTGTCCAGGGAAGCTTAAGGATGAAAGAAAATGTATTCGAAGGCAAACAAATACGTGAGGGGGAACTACGATATATATTTATGTCATGGATTCCGTTTGCATCAGTTCGGCGTCTCGCAAATATTTACACAGTTTTGGCTCCTCCTCTTCCTCCTCCGCACTCGGGCTTGACAGTGAGAGAGAGAGAGAGAGAGAGAGAGAGAGAGAGAGAGAGAGAGAGAGAGAGAGAGAGAGAGAGAGAGAGAGAGGTTATGTGTGTACTCGTATGTGTGTGTGCGTGTCCTATACAAACTTTTTAGTGGTAGTAGTAGTAGTAGTAGTAGTAGTAGTAGTAGTAATAGCAGCAGCATTAGTAGTATTAGTGTAGATGAAAGCAACAACAAAAGCCACAAATACCACACCAGCACCAAGCGAGGCATCAAGTTTAAGCTCACCAGTCACAAGTACAAAGACAAGTAGCCAGAACGCCCCGCAAAAAGTCAGCCCTGCTCCGCCATCTCTCCCCTCGCCATCGTAACTCGTCTCACCTCCTGTCCCTGATCAGCAAGGAGCAGGAGGAGGAGGCCAACCACACCGCACCACAACCAGCACACAGCACCCCACCGCACCCCACAGCAGCACCGCACCTTCTTCATCCTTATTTCATGTAGTTTGTGATCCCTTTGTGCGGGAGATTATCGGCGCTTGGGATGTGCCGGGGAAGTACAGAAGAATGCAAATTAATACCCTGAATAGAAAACTTCCTGGTTCCCGTGTTCCTGTGAGTGTATACGTTGTTGGGAGATGCTTTGTCCCCTCTCCCTCGCCGCCGCCGCCGCCGCCACCGCCGCCGCCGCCCCGCCAGGAGGACGCTCACCGCCGCTTCCCTTCGATCAGGCGGCGGGGAGGTGACGGGGATGCGACAGGGGACACAGCTTTCTCGCCCCGTCCGAAATAATCTGAGGTAGCGCCGCCCTCCACTGATTGTTGCGTTGGGGGAGGGACGCGAATGTACGCACATGCACGCACACACTCTTACACACGCGTACATACACGCACACATACATACACGCACACCACGCTCACAATTTCGGTGATGTGGAGGAGGAGGAGGAGGAGGAAGAGAGAGAGAGAGAGAGAGAGAGAGAGAGAGAGTGTGTGTGTGTGTGTGTGTGTGTGTGTGTGTGTGTGTGTGTGTGTTTCCCTTCATTCTGTCCTTTTCCACGACAACATCGGACGCACGGACGCCTCGTTTTCCCTCCCTTAGCTCCGCCTCGCCACTTCCCGCACAGTTCCTCACCGCTCGTAGACTCACGGCGAGGCAGGAGACACGCAGGAGTAGCAGAAGGCGGCGGTGAAGGAGAAAGTGAAGGCGCGGGATCGTCTTTGCAGCGTCTCGCCTGAACGCTGCTTTCAGAGGCCGCCTCGAAGCTAAGCACGGCATAACACAGTATCATCCCTCCGACCCTGCGACTCAATGGATGTATGGCTTGAAAAACTCTCTTTTTAAAATGAACATCGGGGACATATGTGTCGGTGAAAGAGCCAAAATGTTTAACAAAACTTGGGAGGGGAGGGAGTCCATAGGGGACCGATGGAGAGTGAGAGAGAAAGAGGGAGAGAAAGGGAGGGTGGAGGGTGGCTGGGATGGTGCCGCCGGGAGCAAGAGGAGGAATGGGGGAGGGAAGGTCTGCTTGGGAGTCGTTCTGCTCGTTTATCGTTCATACTTGTGCTCTCGAGTCCCGCCGACCGTGTGTGTTGTGTGCTGTGTTGTGCGGCGCGTCACTGAAGGTCGCGGGGTGCTCAGGCCGCTACTTGTTCGCCATTCCTGAATTGCTGCTGCTGCTGCTGCTACTATCACTACTACTACTACTACTACTAATGATAACACCAATATTACCCTGCTGCTGCTACTACTACTACTACTTGGTGTTATATTGCCACTACCTTCACATTCATCACTATCTTTACAACAACAGCTGCTTCCATTACTAACAGCATGATATCCTGACTTGTATAGATTTCCCTTTCTTCATGAGTGTACAGAGATTAATACATTTGCATTCATTTATTTTCGTGCACCGTTGAATAATTCATGAAGGTATTTGTACGAGATGTGAATGTAACACTGGCTCGAAAAAAGTTGTATTGATGCTTCCTCTGTAAGGCAGGAGCATGGGAAGCATTTAATCATAATATTGTGAGCGTGTATTTATGTTCTGTTAATATTGGCTTCTTCTATTTATTTTTTCTTTCTCATTATTCACACTTGTTTATTGTTTATAATTTTAGGTTGAATATACTTTGTAAATATGATAATGCTAGTAACTGTAGTGGATATCTTTTTTATTTATTTATTTTCGAGCACTTTTCTTACGACTTGAGACTTGTTTAAATGCAGACGAGTAGTTGTTTAGAAATTAAGGAGTTATTAAACCAATCATTAATCATTTCCATTCATGTATGTTTTTGTGCCTCTGATGACATAACTATGGGGACATGTGTTATCACCCTGACCATCACCACATCCCCCACCATCGGCATCCTTATCACCACCATCACATCACCACCATTATCACCACCCCTCACCAGATTGTGTCTCACCTCACCCTCCTCTCTCCTCTCCCCCAGCACCCGTACCCCTCCGAGGACCAGAAGAAACAGTTGGCTCAGGACACCGGCCTAACTATTCTCCAGGTCAACAATTGGTGAGTAGGCGACCTCCTTCCAGCTTCCAGCGCGCGTCACGGCTGGAACTCGCGCCGAAAGGATGGATGGACATGAGAGAGGCAGTAATCATACCCAATTCCAATATAAATAAAAGAATAAATAGAGAAAATCACAAGTCTTCAGTATTCAGATGTACTTAAAAGCGTCTGTCTGTCTGTCTGCCTGTCTGTCTGTTCCTCCCCTTGGCGCGGGTTCAAGGTCAAGACGCGGCCTTTCTTTTTTTTCTATAATATATTGGTGTTTACCTCGTGCTTCACTGGAATTGAAAGAGCCGAGCCTCATCCCGTGTCCGGTTCTTCGAGTCCACGTGTCCCTCGTCGATCTGGTGGACAAAGAGGGACTCGCAGGACGCCTCGCCGGGCCGGGCCGAGGCGGGGACGACCAGAATCCCCCGCCGGACACAGAAGCGAGAAAAAAGCCGCGTGGAAGATTTGGTTGGCAATCTTCCGCCGTCGACGTATCATTGTGCGTTAGACCGATTGTGGGAGTTACGGTGATGGAGGGAGGAAGGGAGGGACGGAGGGGTAAAGGGGTGGAAGGAAAGGGAAAAAAGCTGCTCCAGGAAGCTGTAATGAAAGAGTTGTTATGTGCTTCAGCGTCCTGACGAGGAGCTTAATCCGGGTGAAGTGTTTGCTCTCGGCCACTTCCAGCAGTGGGCACTCGGGGCCGACAAACAAAAGCTCCTCGGAGATAATGTTGTCCGCGGTGCCGTGTGCTTTTGTTATTACGTTGGCATTGTTGGGCTTTTAGTGCCTGTCGCGGCCCGGAGAGCTTCGCCCGCCCTCCCAGCCGCCATCGCTCATCTCCCCGTGCCCTTCCTATCGATTATCAGGACGTAATATTTTGGGAAGGTCGTGTCTCCAGTGGGCGGAGGCGTCGGGGTCGCCATTGATGGTCACCCAGCAGATCAGAACTAATTGCTATTGATGATTTCTGGTCGAGCGAAGATTACGCTGTAACACTTTGGCATCAATGGTCGCCCCGAGGGATCCGTGCGCCTTTGTGTTGGTTCCTTGGCGACGGGAGAGAGAAAGGCAGTGTGATGGAGGAGAGCCCCGCGCCGGCCTGCTCCCGCGGCGATGGCAAACGTGCACCACCTGTCTCCTTGATACAAAAGATTCGGCATTCCCTACTTGAGAGCATCGCGTCCCACTTAAAGCACTTACATCATTAATTTCAGTGCGTGCTTTGCTTTCCCTTTTGAGCGCTTTCTGTACTACAAGTTAAGTGCATCACCCTCCACTTCCCATTCCCTACTTAAGACCATTGCGACCTGAGCACTTAAATCATTACTCTCAGTGCATCCTTTGCCTGCCTTCCCTTTGAGGGCCTTCTGTACTATCATTTAAGTGCATCCTCCTCCTCCTCCCCCCCCCTCCTCCTCCTCTTCCTCATCCTCCTCCTCATCCTCCTCCTCCTCCTCCTCCTCCCCGTTCAGCCAGCGTATCACTTTCCGCGTCTCCTCACTTTAATTTGCTTCGGAACCTTCTCTCTCTCTCTCTCTCTCCTCTCTCTCTCTCTCTCTCTCATCTCTCTCTCTCTCTCTTCTCTCTCTCTCTCTCTCTCTCTCGCTCTTTCTCTCTCGCTCTCTCCCTCTCCAAAGCCTGCGTTGTGTTGGTGGCGCCGCGGCACTTCAGGGAAAAAGCCCGCCGAGCAATATTGGCCACCGCGGTGTTGTTGTTCCGGGGAGCGGCAGGAATAAAGGCGAGGAATGATGAACGAAGGTAATTTGAGGGTAGGCAGCGGCTCGTCGTGTCCCTCCCCTCGCCGGCCGCGCTCACACAGGGAAGATGTGGAGCAGGGCGAGCCAACCACACCTCCTACGATGAGACGCGGGGTGGAGGAAATGAACTGGAAGGATTTATCTGGAGAGGTACTGAGACGGATGTGAGGAAGGAGACAGGGAGAGAGAGAGAGAGAGAGAGAGAGAGAGAGAGAGAGAGAGAGAGAGAGAGAGAGAGAGAGAGAGAGAGAGAGAGAGAGAGATTAAAGTAAAAAAGTAGATGAATGATGCCTTTCCGAATTTCATCAGTGCAGTTCATCCCCCTTTTGTAATAATAATAATAATAATAATAATAATAATAATAATAATAATAATAATAATAATAATAAGGTACTCCCTCAACAACACAACCAAAAATAGGACAAACACTCCCCCCGCCCACCACCCCCCCCAAAAAAAAGGTAAATAAATAAACCCACCCAACATCATGAAGCAGACATCTCCGTACCTTGAAAAAATCTTGGTTCATATAAGTAAAAAAAAAAAAAAAAGAAAAAAAAAGAGACAGCGGAGCAAGCTTAAGCCTCCCAGCGAGACCCAAATACACACAATAACAGACAGACAGGAGGTCGCAGCTACTCGTGTCTGGTGTTCCTCGTCCCCAAAGTGAACAAATTGACAAGTAGAGAGGGTTTTCCGACCGACGGCGATCCAGGCTTTGAATACTGGTGGCAGCATTCCAGGATCCTCCCTTTCTTTTTTTTATACACATTTTCCGGGGGTAGGCGCGCGCGAGTGAGAGAGAAAGGGCTGAGTTTCAATATAGTATTTGTGTGCGCATATTTGGCATAGTAGCGTGAGTGGAGGCGGGCAGCGTGCGTGGCGGCAGCGTGAGGGTATGCTGGAAAGGTGACTGGAACGCGGGACGACTGCACAGAGACGAAAAGTGTGAAATAGCTGCCTGGTGGTGGTGGTGGTGGTGGTGGTGGTGGTAGTGGTAGTGGTGGTTGCATGTTAGTGTGTAACGCTAAACTGGGCGTTGCTGCATGCGAACCTTAGCCTTGTTATTCCTTGCTGCGTGCATTTTTTATACTGCCCTTGAACGTGACGCTACAAGACACGAAATTAGGCACAAAATCTACTTGTAAACACTCGTAAACTGAACCGCAATGTCAGCTAGCGTGCATATCAATATCCCTTGCATCAAAAAATACTTCATTTCTCCCTTCGACCACAAACTAGAGGAAAAATACTAATACACAAACCTTGAAACCGCAATGGCTGGAACGTGGCCATCAAGCAACCTGGAAACCGGAAGAGCGACCTGGAATGAACCGTGACCTGAGACCCTTGGAGTGTGACCTAAGAGCTTTGGATTGTGACCTGGGAGTTGCAAATGTGACCTAGGGCTGGAAGGAGGCGACCTGGAGGCAAGGCGGGGCTAGCGGCGGTCAGGGGCCAGGAAAGGGCGCCGAGTGTGCGATGGAGCGTGCCGAGTCCTGGAACTAATGACCCAGAAACTTTCCTTCCCCTCGGCTAAGAGACGACGCTAATGGCACGGCACCCTCCCCTCCCCTCCCCTGTCCTCCCTTTCCTTCTCTCTCTCTCTCTCTCTCTCTCTCTCTCTCTCTCCCTCTCTCTCTCTCTCTCTCTCTCTCTCTCTCTCTCTCTCTCTCTCTCTCTCTCTCTCTCTCTCTCTCTCTCTCTCTCTCTCTCTCTCACTAACTACTCATAGTGTTGTTTTGTTTTATTATTACTGTTTAATTTGATTTTCTTGGTTATATTTTCTTTTCATTTGGTCCCTCCTCATCGAAGTTTTCCGTTCTTGTTGTCGATATTGTCTTGTCGCAACTACAAATAATGCAAACAACACCTTGCAAGTCAATTAAGGGCGTAACAACGCGTGACGTACCGGACAACGCGGCACAACTCACCGTTAACTCAACGTAACACAACACAACAAGGCATTGGACGTCCCACGCCCCTCACTGCTGCCACGCCACGTTGCAGACACCGCCGCCATGCCATCACCAGCAATAACAACAACACAAGCTCCTCCTCCTACTCCTCCTCTTCCTCATCGTACCCTCCTCTCCCGTTCCACGACCATCACGACCCCTCAGACGCCATTCTTCGGGTCTTCAGCTCTTAGCCAATTTAAAACTTATGTTAATGACGAAGCTTCAGCGCCAAGGAATTAAGCAATTACCCGTGAAGCGTGAGAGGGATCGACTGCCGACTGCCTAGTCTCTCTCGCGCCCCTGCCTCGCGTCGGCTCTCCCTGGAACGCGGCTTTTATGAGGCTCCTGATGGGTTGAGGCGAACTTACGATACTCCGTGATGGGCGAGCGAAGTCATTGCCAATCTCCCGAGGTGATCCTTGGTCAAGTGGCGGGAACTTCCGGGCGATAGAGGAGCCAGGGAGCGAGGGCCCGTCAAGGTGCAAGAAGGGAAGGATGAACAGTGCCGCGCTGATACCACTGAGTTACGTACGTGCACGCGGGCCTCGTGCACGCCGCGGTGTTTGAGGGAGACAAAGGAGTCGCTCCTCGAGGTGTTCTTGCCTCTGATGGACTTTTTTCTGGCGTGATGGTGCGGAGGCTGCGTCGTGTAGCTCCCTGGCGTCCCTTCCGCGTCCCTCACGTGTCTCGTGGTGGTGCCGTCGCTGCCTGGCTGCCCAAGGGCCTGCGGCAGGAGGAGGCGGTCCGTGGGGAGCCGCAGAATGCAGCCAACAGCTGTAACACGCGCGCGAGGCAACACTTGCTGTTTGTTAACCAACTTTAAATTGATTGTCTTTAGTTCTTAACTCTGAAGAAATGTGAGGGGAAGGGGGAAAAGTTTTAAAACTTCCCCCAGAGCCCCTCGCCGGACGTGCAATAAAACAAAGTAATTGGATTCAACTTTGGGGAATTTTCATTGTGCCGGGATAAAGCGGCGTGAATTGTGCACCGCCCGTCTTAACTTTGGGGAGTTTTACCCCACGAATTTTAGCGGACCTATATTATGCTCACCTGGCACTATTTCAGCTATTTTTGCTGCTGATAAACTCGGCGTGGGCTCGAAGGCGAGGTGTGGTGGCCAGGTGTGTGTGTGTGTGTGTGTGTGTGTGTGTGTGTGTGTGTGTGTGTAAAATACACACACACAGACACACACACACACAACACACACACACACACACACACACACACACTCACAC
>NC_087172.1:12589929-12604929 GCF_035594125.1 Scylla paramamosain
CCTCCTCCTCCTCCTCCTCCTCCTCCTCCTCTTCCTCCTCCTCATTTGCAGGGGTTTAGAAAAGGAGGTGAAGATCTCTATATTATTTATAAACTTTAATAAATATGAGGTAGTATAGGAAAATTATAAAATCTCTCTCTCTCTCTCTCTCTCTCTCTCTCTCTCTCTCTCTCTCTCTCTCTCTCTCTCTCTCTCTCTCTCTCTCTCTCTCTCTCTGGGAAGAAGGGAGAGGAGAAGCAGCAGGAGAGACGAAGAGATATATGGGAGGAAAGATGAGAAAGAGAAAATAAAAGCGAAGAGGGGATGCAACAGCAGACTGGGAGTGAAAAGGGAGACACAGAGCAGCGTGGAAATAGAAAGGGAATAGAGAGAGAGATAGAGAGGGGAAAAATTGATAGTGTATGTGATAATGAATGAAAGTCTGATAATAATGCAGTGTATAAATATCGTGAATAATGGGAACGACTACTGTGGAAAATAATGAAAGAGTGGAGGATGAGGTGGACAAGAACTGGCATGCGGTGGGAAATTGTGACAGTAGAGGTAATGATTAGACGTGATGGTTGATATCATTCGAAAGGTGGCAGGAGGAAAAAAATGAGGGAAATGAGAGAGTTTGTGTTAAGAAATCAGTAAAGTTTTTTTTTTTTTTTTGTAAGAAAATAAATCACATGAAAAGAGAAAGAGAAAAAGAGAGAGAGAGAGAGAAAAAAATAAAAAAAATCACAAAACACGAAAAGAAAATGATAAAGAAAATAAGACAGTATATACTTAAAATTAAGACTCAAAACAATTAAAGCAAATAACATGAAATAAAACAAAAGAAAAAAAAACTGTGCTAAATTCCTGAGATGTGCAAGAGTAAAGAGGAAAAGGAGAAGAACGAGAAAGGAGAGGAGGAGGAGGAGGAGGAGGAGGAGGAGGACGAACAGCAGCAGGAGGAGGAAGAAGAAGAAGAAGAAGGAGGAGGAGGAGGAAAGAATAGCGGAAACCACAAATAAACTAACAGGGAAGAGAGGAGTTGAGAAGAGCGAAGACAAATACGAGGAAGAAGAACAAGTGAGGTGGAAAAGAGGAAGGGAGAGGAAATGCACGTTTAGGAAAGCTTACAAGTGGAGAGAAAGAGAGAGAGAGAGAGAGAGAGAGAGAGAGAGAGAGAGAGAGAGAGAGAGAGAGAGAGAGAGAGAGAGAAAGGGACGTGTATGAAGGGGAAATAAGAGGGAGGGTTGAAGGGAAGGCTTTTGGAAGGCAATGGCGTGTAAGGGAGAAATGGCTGCCTAGGGGAAAAGGGTTAAAACGACACTCTAATTAATTCATTATTCGTAGCCACAGTACGCAGATGCCGTGTGTGTATGTATGTATGTATGTATGTATGTATGTATGTGTGAGTGAGGGGGTTAGTTTGTGTGTGTAGTGGTGGTGATGGTGGTGGTGGGGAAAAAAGGCGGCCTAGTTTACCACCTTGCGGGAGCGCGGCGCAGAGTTAATCAGGCTGTATTGTGTGGCCACACCTGGCCCGCTTACCTGGTGGTCATATTTTCCCTGGCGTGACTGATCTCATCTCAGCGCGAAGCAGGTGTTGTCAAGTGGCTGCTGGGTGTTGATCAGGTGTTTCAGGGGTGTTGCTGCTGCTCCTCCTCTTTCTCTTGCACTCTTTCCATTCTTCCCTCCCCCTCCTTTCCCTTTTTCTGTGTTTCCAAGAGCGATATTTTCAAGAATAGTACATTTTCAGACTTTTCTAATCTTTTACATAAATAATTGTGATTGTTTTAGATTCTCTCTCTCTCTCTCTCTCTCTCTCTCTCTCTCTCTCTCTCTCTCTCTCTCTCTCTCTCTCTCTCTCTCTCTCTCTCTCTCAGCATGCTTCTTTCTCTTCCTTATGTGCCTCGTCATCACACTCTTATCTCCCTTTTTCTCTTTTTTTCCCCTCTCTCTTTCATTCCCCCTACCTTCCACATCTCTCTTTTTCCCTCCCCTCCTTTTCCTCCGTCTCAGTCTCCCCCTCCAATTCTTCTATCTCTCCATCAGTCCCCTCCCTCTTTTCCTTTCCTTCCTTTCCCTTCTCCCTCTCAGTCACACTCTCTCTCTCTCTCTCTCTCTCTCTCTCTCTCTCTCTCTCTCTCTCTCTCTCTCTCTCTCTCTCTCTCTCTCTCTCTCTCTCTCTCTCTCTCCTTCCCCTTACTTCCATCTCCTCTCCCTCCTCTCTCCCTGCTCGTAATGTTGTTTCATTTTATGCACTTCGCCCGCCGCTGCGATTTGATTAATTACCTCACTCACGTTATTCTCGCCGAGAGAGAGAGAGAGAGAGAGAGAGAGAGAGAGAGAGAGAGAGAGAGAGAGAGAGAGAGAGAGAGAGAGAGAGACCCTTGTATTTATTTGCAAGGTAAATTTAAGTAAATAGAATACAAAGGGAACTTGGAATATAGTAAAGAAGAAAGAAAGAGAAAGAGAGAGGGATAGGGTGTTAGAGAGAGTGTGAGAGAGAGAGAAAGAGTGGGGGGAGGGTGTAAAGATGGAGAGAGTAAGTAGAAAGGATGAAGGAGGGAGCAAGGGAGAGAGAGAGAGAGAGAGAGAGAGAGAGAGAGAGAGAGAGAGAGAGAGAGGGTGCCAGAGAGGGAGACAGGAATGGAGTGAGAGAGAGGAGGGAGAGGAGTGGAGGGAGAGAGGGAGGGGGAGACGGGAGGGGAGGCGGGGAGAGGCAGGCACCTTAATGTAATGGGTGGCAGGGACGGTTCAGGAGCTGTGGCTGGGAATTAGAGTCCCTCGCTATGCAAATTTATTTAAAGTGACGAAATGGTTATCGGTTTATGCTGTGGTGGTTCTTAATACAGTTGAAGGATTTAATATTAATAAAGCAAAAAGGTATTAGCATATTTAAATCTGGTGGCGTCCGCTCCGGGCCTCGGGAGCCATAACTTCATTCAGGTTAAGTGGGTTCCTTCTCGCATTTGACACTGCTTGTAGGTAACTGGAAAATACTGTGAGATGGGCCAAGTAATATAGGGCGGCGAGGGAGGCCCCGCCGGGTAAATACATCAGCTCGCCACGACTAAAAATCGGGTCAAGTCATCCCGGGCGGGGAAATACGAGGGGACGAGGGAAGAATTTGATTAACTTTGGTTTCCAACGCACTTAAACTAATTTACTCCTGACTTCTGGCTACCGAGGCTCCTTTGTGACCATTTCCACGCCCCTGCCCTCAAGGAAACGTTGAGCAGCTCCCTACAGAGGCCGCCAGGCGCTGCGTCTTTGTCCCCTGCAGCTTCCAGGAGGCGGGAGCGAGGCGGACCGACGGCGGCTCGGGGTGGCGGCGGCGGCGGCGTCGGCGGCGGGCTCGGGGAAAGCGGTGGTACAGTTTATTGGTCTCAGTAAAACACGGAGACACAAACGACACTCAGTGTCTGTAGAGAAAAAATGAATCAAACTAAGAGAGGCGGCGGCGTGAGCGGCGGCCACGGAGGGCGGCGAGCGGCGTATCCCTGTATCCCTGGCCGCGGCGCCGCCCCTCCCCTCGCCGCGCCGCCAACGCCTCGCCCGCCATCTGGGACCCGAGATAAAAGCGCATCGCCCGCGCACCGACCCCTTTAATGATCAGTTGAGGGGATTAGAGTCGGTATGAAATGGGATTAAATATTATTAAATGGGGCTTAAACTAAACAAACTGGGGGATCTGGACCGCAGCAAAGGCGCGCCACGTTTGATGTGTTGAAGGGGTGAGTCGGATCACAGTCGGCTGCTGATGAGGCGGCCGCCGACTCTGATTGTTGCTGCTGCCGCTGCTGCGTTAGTCCCGCCACCGCCGCCGCCGCCGCTGCTGCTGCTGCTGCTGCTGCTGCTGCTGCTGCTGCTGGTCGGGACGTGTTATTAATATTGCCGCCACGTGGATGCTTCTTTACGAGTGCGGGGGTGACGGTGGCCCGGGCGGTGCTCGCTGCCGTGTTTATGTGGCCGCCTGGACGAGGCTGGGCCGCGGCGGGGCGGGGCGCTGGACACCAGTGAGGGAGTAAGGGACAGCCACGCAGGTTTAAGGAGCCGCATAATGCCAGAAACTTTCGTGTTTACTCTCCGTCTGATTCCTCCGCTTTACCCTCGCATCTGTGCACCTTTCAACAAAATTTACAGGAGGCATGGAGCCCTCCCTCCCGACGCCCTTGCGCCTCCCGCCGCCCATCCAAACTTTCGCTCCAAACTACCGCCATCACCGCCGTCGGCAGAGCAAATCTGAGATGTGAGCGAGGGCGGCGGACAGCCTCTCTGGGGCCGTACCATTCCTCGCCACCAAATAACCCGTGGTATCACCATCGCCTCGGGCCCGCGTTCGCCTTATCATTTATCTGCGCCAAATAAACCCCGCATCTCGCTTTTTGAGGTGAGGACCCGAGGGCGGCGGGGAGAGTGAACTGCGAGAAGGCGAGGAGGAAGGAGGGAGGGGGTGTAGGCCAAGTTCCCTGTCGGGGGGTGAGGAATGCCCGAGGAGCGGCGGGATGAAGGGTGAGCTGTGAGCGTGGCTGATATTGACATGACCTAAATAGAGCAGGTTTAAGCAGGGCTGGCACATTACTGCCACTGAGGGCAACAGGTCCAGCCTCCTGTAGGGGGGAGACGTGTGTGTGTGTGTGTGTGTGTGTGTGTGTGTGTGTGTGATGCGAGGCAAACAGCACCCCAGAGAATGATCTTTTTGGGCTTTTTAACAGCCTCGCTCACCCTCCCGGAGGCGGGACGGCAGTAATGAGCTGCGAGGGACTCCGAGACGCCACGCCGCGGGCAGCGTATGACTAGCGACGCCTGGGCTTATATTTACTGCACCTTCAGGACCTGACCGACTACCACCAATTTGCCGGGGCGGAATTGAAACACAGAAGGCGGCTGACTAAGGCGGGTTTGGTGGGAGGGTGAGCCCCGAGCTGCCCCGCCCTGCCCCGGGTTTAACAGCTTAATGTTGCCCCGGGGATGAGACGGCTTGAAGCAATTTTGAAGGACGATGCTCGAAAGATACTCCGAGGACCTATTTTAGTTGTGTTGAGGCACCTAGCACGTCTGCGTGTGTGTGTGTGTGTGTGTGTGTGTGTGTGTGTGTGTGTGTGTGTGTGTGTGTGTGTGTGTGTGTGTGTGTGTGTGTGTGTGTTGCTGTAGTTTGCATTTAGTTTGTGGCTTTAAAACTCCAGACAAAGGAGCCCCGGGGGAGATCTGGGCCGTAAATAATGCAGACTATCCTCCCCTCACGAACTGCTGTGAGGCTCTCGGTCCCTCCATTGTGCAGCGGGACGAGTATAAGTAATTTGCTTTGTTTCCCGGCGCGAGGTGTGGTGCATCGAGGGAGAGGACCAGGAGGAGGAGGAGGAGGAGGAGGAGGAACAGGAAGGGGAGGAAGAAGGACAAGAGAGGAAGCTTAAATTGCATTCACCCACGACCCTTGCAAGTGTTCGTACAGGCCCTCATCACCCCTGCCTCGCCCTCCCTCACCCCGCCTCTCCCAGCACGTGCCGCAGCCCTCTCCCTCTGCCACTTACACCTCCCTCAACATTCATGTCTCTCACACCATCACCCTCCCTCCCTTCCTCTCCCGTTCACCTCCCTTTGGCTCCCTCTTGGACCACTCATCTTCCGTCCTTCACACCTCCTTCCCCTCCCTCACCCCTTTACTTCCTTCTTCCTTCTCCTCCTTCCTTCAGCCTCCTCCTGTCGGCGCCTCCTTCCTCATCGACCTCTCACTTTTCTTAGTTATATTCATCTGACTCCTGTTTATTTTTTTCTCTTATCTCTCTCTCTTCACCTTCATCGGCACCTTCGCTCTGAGACTCACCTTTCACCCTCGTCCTTCTCCTCCTTCCCCTCCTCCTCCTCCAAAGACCCCTGTAACGTCATCGTCTGCATGGTAATTACTGATAAACTCCGCCTGTGTTTTCCTGGCAATTATTTCCCCCATGGACGAGGGGATGAAGAGGGAGGAGAGTGGGGGGTGCTGATCTGTAGGGGCAGAGGGGGGGAAAGAAGGGAGGGAAGGAAAAGGGACTAGTGAACGCATGAAGGAATAAGAAACGATGCCAGAGAGAGAGAGAGAGAGAGAGAGAGAGAGAGAGAGAGAGAGAGAGAGAAAGACAGAGAGAGAGAGAGAGAGAGAGAGAGAGAGAGAGAGAGAGAGAGAGAGAGAGAGAGAGAGAGAGAGAGAAGGAAAGGGTGAAAGACCTGAATACTAGTAATTAGAAGTCGCCACACGCCCTTTGTTTTAAAAGCTTCATTCTGTCCATGGCTGGGAAATCTTGATAATTCCTCCTTACGTCTCCTGCTCGTCTGCTTTGCCGATGAACATTCAGAACACGCCAGTGACTATTTGCACTCCGATAAGCCATGAAGGACGATACTTTGTTCCCCTCCACACACACAAACACACACACACACACACACACACACACACACACACACACACACACACACACAGCGATGGGTGATGAGGATGCACTGTGTCAAGGGGCGTGTGTAGCAGCAGTTCGTTAGGCAAGTAGTACAGTCTGTGATGCGTAGACACTCACTCGGGACACTCGCTCGCTCCTTGCCCCCGACAGCATCATGAGGGAAGCGAACACACGTCTCTCACCCACGACTCGAAATCCGGAGGAAAAACTCTTTTTCAACCTATCGACCTTTATCTCAATATCAGAGGACACGGAGCCTCAATAAACTCAATAATTGGATCATAAACTCACTCACCCGCGTCTCCAGAACTCCTTTCGCACCTGCGTCGTCTTCCTTCTCTCTCTTCTCTCTCTTCTCTCCTCTCCTCCTCCTCCTCCTCCTCCCTGACGAAGGCACTGGATGGGAGTAAGTAACGAGGAAAACTTGCTCCTTCCCCTTCCTCCTCCCTCACCGTGCTGTATCCACTAAACCAGAAGGAGAGTAGAGAGAGGATCTGCGGGAAATATTTCAGCCATTGATCCGGGGCCTGGGAGGATCACCGCTGTCTGGGGCGGAGTTGAGGGCTACACGCACGTCAGAATTATCTCCAGTCCAGTGACGGAGTTTGCTTTTGTAATCTGTCTGCAGAGAGAGAGAGAGAGAGAGAGAGAGAGAGAGAGAGAGAGAGAGAGAGAGAGAGAGAGAGAGAGACTAGGGAATAAGCTAAATGGAATGAATGCAAAGAGGTTACAAGATACGAAATAGTTAAAGAAAGGAGAGAAAGGGAGAGGAATAGGTTATGAGAGAGAGAGAGAGAGAGAGAGAGAGAGAGAGAGAGAGAGAGAGAGAGAGAGAGACGGTCCGGCGGAATGAATGGTAGGAGGAGGAGCAAACTTGAGTGAGAGAAGAGGAGAGGGAAACGAAGAAAGTGAAGGGAGGAGGGGGGAGGGAGGGAAAAAGATGGATTGACAACAGGAAATGAAGGTCATGTGCCAGAAGTGATGTGAGAACCATCCGGGGAAGTGACAGAAAATGGGAATAGAAGAGAAGAGAAGAGAGAGAAGAGAGAGAGAGAGAGAGAGACAGAGACAAAGAAAAAAAGAGAACAGATGAAGAATAACGAAGCGAGAGAGAGAGATAGAGAGATAGACACACACACACACACACACACACACACACACAGACGGAGACAGAAATATATAACACACTTAGAAAACATAACAAAAATAAGAAAAAAAAAAGGAAAATGGAAAGTGAAAAGAAGGACAAAGTGAAAAATACACAACAAAGAAGACACGAAAATATATATAATGGCATAAGATGTGAAAGAAATTAGAAATGTGGCTTCCATAAAGACATTGAGTGAAAAAAAAAGAAGAAATAAAAGGAATTAACGTATCTGGACAGTGAAAGAAAAATAATTAGAAATGACGCTAAAAAGACATGATCAATAAAAAAGAGACAATAAGGAGAGAGAGAGAGAGAGAGAGAGAGAGAGAGAGAGAGAGAGAGAGAGAGAGAGAGAGAGAGAGAGAGAGACTCCTCAGGTTCCTCAGGAGGGATTAAGGATAGAACTTGAGGGAAGTTTTGCAGAGAGAATGGTCAAACTTTGTGGAAGGAGAATACAAAGAGAGAGAGAGAGAGAGAGAGAGAGAGAGAGAGAGAGAGAGAGAGAGAGAGAGAGAGAGAGAGAGAGAGAGAGAGAGAGAACAATGAAACAAAGAGTGCCAGATGTTAAAAAAAAAAATACACACATTTTCGATAATAATAATGACACCACCAACACCACCAACAACAACAACAAACAAACAAACAAACAAACAAACAAACGAACGAACAAGGAAGCAGCAATAAACAATAAACAAGGAGGTCACAAACAACGCTCCTCCTTGCCACTCTGGGTCATGAGAGTAAAACAATGTAAGCGAAACTAAGAGGAAGGGGAAAGAGAGAGAGAGACAGAAAAAAAAAAGATGATAAATAAAAGGGTAAACTTGGACTGTATAAGAGTAGGAGAAGCGAGAAGGAAAATAATGTGGAGATTGTAAATATGCAAACGAAGGAACGTAACTTGTACAGAGAGAGAGAGAGAGAGAGAGAGAGAGAGAGAGAGAGAGAGAGAGAGAGAGAGAGAGAGAGAGAGAGAGAGATCGGTGTGTGAAATAGTGAAGAAGAGAGAGAGAGAGAGAGAGAGAGAGAGAGAGAGAGAGAGAGAGAGAGAGAGAGAGAGAGAGGGGAGGAGGAGTGGAGGAAGGAAAGAGGAGGAGGAGGTGGAGTCAGGACATGAGGAGAGGGTCGGTGATAGGCTGAGAGAGGTTGGTTCCCACGCACCTGCGCCGCCACATACTCCACGCACCGCCCACCGCAGCCGCCGCCAACACCTCCGGCCCCACACACGCACACATGCACACGCACACACGCGCACACATACACTCACTGTCGCTCGCTCTCTCTCCCTTGCTCCCTGCCTTACGCCGCACTTCCATTCAGTGTGCGGACCATGCTACAGCTTAGAGTCTCTCTCTCTCTCTCTCTCTCTCTCTCTCTCTCTCTCTCTCTCTCTCTCTCTCTCTCTCTCTCTCTCTCTCTCTCTCTCTGTAAAGGATGATCAACTTGCTAGCCTGACCTTGACTTTTTAATACTCGTTCCTGCGTGTCATATGAACCTGTGTGTTTGAGAGAGAGAGAGAGAGAGAGAGATGTTTTCACCTTTTGTTTCTCTCTCTCTCTCTCTCTCTCTCTCTCTCTCTCTCTCTCTCTCTCTCTCTCTCTCTCTCTCTCTCTCTCTCTGTAGTCGTGTAGTTTTACCTGTTTTACCTTTAGTCTCTTCCGTGCCTCACCTGTGGCCCCGTGCTCTCAAAAAGCCGCGGGTGATGCGTTCGCTAAGCTGCGGGCTGGTTGTTGGCCCTCATAAAGGTGATGTGCCATTACGGCCGCAGCTCGCCACACTGGAAGACCCGCCACCTGTTTACACCGCGAGTCACGGTGAAAAATGTGATGTCCAGCCCAGCCGTAAAATGTATGAAACTGTTGGGGAAAAATGTATATATTTATTCCATTGATGAAACTGGATATGGCGAGTGACGGGTCAGCGAACGTAAAGCCTCCAGCCGCTGCTCCCGCCCTGCCGCTGCCTCCCGCCTCCCCTGCATTGTTTTTAGGCCTGGCTGCCCTAAACCTCCCTCCCCCACCTAGGCCTACCGGAGTAATCCTGCGGCGGGGAGGCTGCCATCTGCTGGGGTGCGGTGCCAGGGGACGAGGGGAGGCGCGGCTGGCGGCAGGGCGAGGCTCAACCCGCCACCAAAGAACAGGAAATCTTGTTGGGTTCAGAGACGGACATTTTTTTTTTTTAGTTAATGAAAAATGTTTGGGGTTGTTACGGAGATGGGCCTCGCGGAGTGTGGCAGGCCCTAGAGCATAAAGGAGCATTGCCGTGGCGTGGCCAAGAGCACCCAACTCCCTCAGCTCCCACCATGAAAATTGCGACACGGTGTGGCTCCCTCACGAAGTAGAATTTTGATGTCCCTTGGCCGGCGGGGAGCTGGGAGAGCACCGAGAAGGAATCTAAGAAATTAATTTTTAAAAATGCATGGGCAGTGTCCCGCCGCCCCAGAAGTTAGTGCTCGGCGTGCCGTGTAAGGAGCGTGGATGGAGGCTGCCGTTGCTCCAGCCGCCAGAAACTAATTGTGTGGGAGTGACACGAGGCGTCTCTCGCGTCCATCGTGTCTGCGAGTGTGGTGGCGAGGCGGTGTGGCGGCGACGCACCAAACGATGACACACTCCCATTACATGGCTACTTTATCACGCTGACCTTTTTTGTCCTCGGTGTCTCTGGATGGGAGAGAGCAGCTCGGGATTACCCGAGGTGTGGGTATGGGCACCGGGCGGCTGGCACCCCGACCCCCGCCGTCCTGGCACCATTGCACGTATGATGTACGGCCAGGATAGGTACAAAGGGAGGTGACCGCTGGCGTGATGGACGGAGGCGGGGTGACAGGCGGACAGTGGTGGCGCTGATGGTGATATTTGTGAGGGTGTGAGGGTGTGTCCACGTCAACCACCGCCACAAGGCTGCGGCAGCGGGGAGCGCCACTTAGTGGGGTGATGGCCATAATGAGGGTTGCGGGCGGCGGGCGTCCTGCGGGCCTCCCCAGGGGCGCGCTGCTCCAGCAGGGCTCCTGGGGGGCTCCACAGGGCTCCGCCGCGACCCCCTGCGCCCACGCTATCGCCTCTAGAATACCAAATCAGTTTAGGAATGATTACCGGTAGGTGGGCAGCCCTTGTTGATTTTGTGAGGCGGGAGGCCGGGTCACCTGCGCGAGGTGGCCGCCTTCAGGATAAGTAATGTTTGGTGGTGCCATATCTCAGGCGAGCAGCGACACAGGTGAGCGGTGTACCTGCGCTACTGTTGGCCACCACGAATACCAATGATGGAGTATTTTGCTGGGAGTTTCCACCGGTTGAGCAAGATTGGCGACCGCGTGGCGGAGCGGGTCCCCGGGGCCTGAGTTATCGGGACGCTAATGGCAGATAAGTAAGCATTGGACCGCCCCCTCCGACGCTGAGCTGACTCTCAGGTCGAACGCGCTTTGATGGACGGGCCGCCCTCCGCCGGCTCCTGATCGCGCGGAGTCATTCCACCGTGAGCCTCTCAGGCGGATTGCCCCGCCCCCTCCCGCCTCGTCACCGCCATTGTCTGTCCGCCCAAACAAAACCGAGGCATTCATTTGCAGCCAACCCCTTCTCCGGCGGAAGCGGCCGCGTAGGGGCCTCGGGGTGTCTGCCGCCGCCACCAGCGCCGCCGCCGCGCTGTTCCCTTCAGCCGCCGCCTCGCTTCCCGCCAGTCGGATCTTGTCTTCCTCGTTACCGCGACACCCTCAGTAACAGCTCGAGCACCTCCTCCACATGTCACGCGGGGAAAAAATTCCAACGACAATGACAGATTTTATGGGCCAGTCATTTGATCGAGACTTCCCAAACCTCGCCTTCCGCCGCCAGATGCGGAGAGGGGCGGGGCGGGACTGCAGCTCCGTCACAAGGCCACGTCAGCAGCTCTCCCTTGTTTCCTTTGTCCATTGCCTTGCTTAGGACGGTTGACCACTGTCCTGGAATGAAGCTGTCACGACACACTTACACTTGCGCTCCTTCCTTCCCGCCTTGTACCTTGTAATACCTGCCGCCCTTCACAAGGCATTCGTCTCCCCTTACCAGTCTGCCTCTTCCTCAACAAGCCTAACGTCCCCTTGCCTTCCACTCACTCTCCAATTACCACCAATAGTTATCGTGACAACAAAAATTAAAGTAATAACTCCAATAGTAATCGCATCCACCACACCACCACCACAGCAACAACAACAACAACAACAACAACAACAACAACAACAACAACAACAACAAGCACCCGAGTGTAACAAAGAGAAGAATAAGTGACTCCAAGGTGTTCCCCAGTAGGTTTTCACCTGCGCGGGACCACCCACTCGCGTTACACAATCAAGGGAGCATCCACCGGCGGCGTGAGACTTAAACTGGGGAGCAAAGTGTCTAGGCGGGAGGAAGAAGAGGAGGAGGAGGAGAGAAGGTGGTGTCCTACGAAGCCTAGCAACTGTATTTCATGTTTGTTTATTAGTCTGCGTACCGCCACCCTTTGTTAGATTGTCTCCATCCCTGCAAAGTGGCAAATATTTTTCGACACTTTATGACAGAGCGCGGATGCCCCCTCATGTCCGCCCCATTGAGTCGGTCGGCGGCGTCGGCGAAGGGCCACGAAGAGAACCCCGCCCCCCTCCGACCTAATACGCCGACCAGTGGGAGAATCCAACAGAAGGGGCTGAAATAGGCGTGTTTATGGCGATGTGTGTCTTTCTGCTTCATTTGGCCGATTCATGGTTGGATATTTACAGTTGGGAGTCCGAAGCCAGCTCGAAATAACCCGCCGGCGGACGAAGATAATCCATGGAACGCCACCGACCGTCTCACCAAGTACACACACACACACACACACAACATGAGCGTAATGGATGATCTACGTCTACTTCGTCACGTCCATGCATGATGATAATAGTGAAAAGGAGGAGGAGAAAATAAAGGGAAGGAAAAGGGTAAGTTGCCTGAAGATAGAAGGATGGCTCGCCTCTTGGGTTCACGTCAGAGTTAATCTAATTTATTGGGTTTTTATACTAATTTTTATCAGTATGGCGGCAGGAAGCGTTCAGGTTTAGATTTCAGGGTTTGTTGTGACTGTCATGTTGGCGTGACGTTTATGTTGTGTGTGTGTGTGTGTGTGTGTGTGTGTGTGTGTGAGAGAGAGGATGGGTGTGTCTGTTGTCAGAAGTAGTGAGCCCGTAGGTGTCAGTCTGTCTGTCTGTATGTTTATGGTCCCATTCCTGCCTGACCCGCAGCGGCCGGCATCTCCCAACACCATCCCGTTCACCCATAAACAACGAGAAATGAACCACCACCGCCACCACCATCACCAACACCACCACCAACTCCACAATAAGATAACTCATGTACCTATCTTTACTTATTAATTTCCTCTCTCTCTCTCTCTCTCTCTCTCTCTCTCTCTCTCTCTCTCTCTCTCTCTCTCTCTCTCTCTCTCTCTCTCTCTCTCTCTCTCGATAAAGCTTATAAGGCAGAGTGGAAATGATAGTGACCTTAATTGCATTTATCATTTCCATTAATCGGTTATATTTGTACAAGGACTCACCTCTTTGCTGCTTCGCTTTTCCATCCTTTCCACGCTACACAGATACTCTCACTGTTGTACGCTCACCATACTCACTGTACCGCACCAGAATCGTAGCTGACGTTGTACTTATAACGCACTAGTTTATCCTATTTGTATTAGCATTTATCTCTTGTTCTTGATCTTTTTATTTTTCTTTCTCTCTCTCTTTCTGATTCATGCAATTATTATAACTACGAATCTCTCACGCATTAACATTTATTCCCTGTTCTTTATCTTCTTTTCTTTTAGCTCCATGTCTTTCTGCAATTCGTCAGTCTGCATTAACATTTATTTCTTGTCCTCCACCGCCTGGCTTCGTCTCGTGGAATATTCGACGAAGCTGTTTATTCGAGCTTCTTTCTGTTCAGTAACCGCTCAATTTTCTCGTTTTGCTTAACTATTTACAAGTTCCATTAGTAATCCCTCGTTCTGTCCATTATTCAGAGCACCTGTGACTCTTTTTCGTTCTAATTTTCTTATTTATTTTCCTGACCACTCAAGGACGACTTAGTAAAATATAACACCCGCTCTTATTGATTATTTATATTATGACGTAAACCCAGAACTTAGTGAGTGAATTATAATTATGTTCTTTCTCAAATGTTCCGTCTCTCTTTTGCCTTAAATAATAGAAAGGTGGAATAATGATTTTAGCTCCCTCCTAACGTAGCTTGCCTTGAGGAGAAGGTTGAAGGCGAGTTGAAGGAAGGACAAAGAGAGAAAGAATAGCATGCTAGAGTGAAAAATAAATAAATAAATAAATAAGTAATGTAAGTATGATGGTATGAGATGGATTAGTTGATGACAGTAATTAAGAGACTGAAAAGGGTGAAGAAAGGAAGGAAAGAGAGGGAAAGAGTGAAGAGAAATTAAATAAAATAAATTGACAGATAAACAGAAACACACAATGTAAATCAACTCACTTAAAAAAGAAAGGGAAATTACAAACAAGGGAAAAGAAATATGATAAAAGATAAATCACCATAAACAAGAAAAAGAAGAAGACGAAGAACAAGACAGAAAAATAAATAAATAATAAAGAAAAATAAAGAGGGAAAACAAACAATTCCACCAGACGCTGTGCACATTAATGTATAAATATATAACGTTATTCATATGCATAATGTGAGGCGTCTGGCTGCCACATTCACTCTTCCTGTGAGTCTCTCCTTTATACTTCACATTAATTGAGAACGTGAATATGAATGAGAAATTGTGAGGAGGCTGGCGACAGTAATTGTGTCCAAGTGGGCTCATATTTCCACCAGTAAGACGGACCTGAGGAATGAGAGAGAGAGAGAGAGAGAGAGAGAGAGAGAGAGAGAGAGAGAGAGAGAGAGAGAGAGAGAGAGAGAGAGTGTGTGTGTGTGTGTTTCAAGGACGAGACGAAACTGACCATTGTACGAACCTTTTTTTCTATCATTCTCTCTCTCTCTCTCTCTCTCTCTCTCTCTCTCTCTCTCTCTCTCTCTCTCTCTGCCAATCTCCGTCTCCATCTCTCACTCTCTATCTCTCGTTCCTTGCCTCTATCTTTGCCCCGATTTACTTTGCATCAATGAGAACTCCTGTTTCGAGTCTCGAGTGAATGGTGAATACGCTGCTCTTCCTTTTTTCAAGTCTTTTTTCCACTCTTACTCTTTTTTTTCCTACTCTACGCCATTTCAGGATATTTTCTCTCATCCGCCCCCTTCTCCGGGCCGCCGCGTGAATATAATCCTAATGGCGCGGGGATGTAGGGCAGAAAATGGCTTGCAGTGACGAGGGCCTGCTGGCTAGAGCTTTTCAGGCGACACTGACTTATGTTACGAGGCTCGGCTAAGATGTGGAGAGGGAAAGAGTGGGGGAGGAGGGAGGAAGGGAGGCGAGCGAGGAGGGAAG
>NC_087172.1:12607429-12624929 GCF_035594125.1 Scylla paramamosain
TGGTGGTGGTGGTGGTGGTGGTGACGACTTTGAGGTTTTGTATAGTGTATCTGTCCCAGAGAGAGAGAGAGAGAGAGAGAGAGAGAGAGAGAGAGAGAGAGAGAGAGAGAGAGAGAGAGGGCCCACTACGACCTTCAGCCTGTCTCAGCGTTCCAGTTCAGGGCTTCCAGTCGGGGGAGGCTCCAGATGCCGCGTATGAACTCAATTAATGCAATCGATTAATGTAACTTCTTTGTTCATTAACCGATCTTGCACACCATACACCCCTTCCTGGAGGCCGCCCCCGCCGCGCCACCTCCGTCCTTACCCGCCCTTGACCGTAAGACTGAAATTAGCGTGGCGGGCGACTGATGGATACGCCACTCGTGCGGTCAGTGAATGTGTGACAGTGAATGATGAATGGTGATAGCAAACCCGGACCACAGTTGGCGAATTTTGATCCCATCTTAATTCACTTGAGATTGAACCTCGGTAAGGACGGGAATCCAGCACAGCGGCGCGGCGGGGAAAGTTTTTGGCCTGAGTCTAATTTCGGACTTCAACAAATCACTTTCTTTAATGCTTGAGGAAGCTGCTTCCGAGGACGGCCTGACTAATGCGCCTCATCCGTGTTTAGGGTGTGTGTGTGTGTGTGTGTGTGTGTGTGTGTGTGTGTGTGTGTGTGTTTATGTGAGTAATTCATTATTCTGCCCCATCTCTTGTTTTATTTATAGCATGTCTTTCTACAAGTACATTCATAATAAGATAAAACGAAAAAGAGAGAACAACCACATC
Source organism: Scylla paramamosain (assembly GCF_035594125.1). NCBI lineage: Eukaryota > Metazoa > Arthropoda > Malacostraca > Decapoda > Portunidae > Scylla > Scylla paramamosain. Next base: position 12,608,204 of record NC_087172.1, read on the forward strand.
ATTTAACAACACCAACAACAACAATAATAGCACAAACAACAAAAGCACTAGCACCAGAAACAACAACATCAGCAGCAGCAGCAGCAGCAGCAGCAGTCATATCTAAATCCTTAAAAGATCCTTGCCTTGAGAGCGTCACATATTTAGCCTCAATGGCATGACGTCACTAGCCACCTCGTTAACCATGAAAGGCGCACGTCATTGTAACACCAACGCGAGGCAGCAAGACTGACACGGGCAACCCACTGGATAATGTTAACGAAATGGGAATTAGAAGTGGAAAAAAAGCGGGGTGGGAGAAATGGAGGAAGGGGAGGGAGGGGGTAACGGAAATCAGAAGGAAATTAGGTTTATGGATGTTCCTTATCTCCAGATTTTGGACTCGCCTCCCTCTGAGTTTTATTTCTCGTCTGAGCGATAAATCTCCAGTTTGTTTTTGGTGCATTCACAGGCAAGCCAGGACGCGACCTCTCCTCCTCCTCCTCCTCCTCCTCCTCCTCCTCCTCCTCCTCCTCCTCCTCCTCCTCCTTCTCCTTTTCCTCTTCTTTCACCTCCATCTCCTCCTCTTCCTTCACCTTCCTTCATCCCGTACTCCATTTCCTTCAGTTTCATTCTTCTCTCTTTCGTCTTTTCCTTCTTGATCTCCTCTTCTTTCTCGTCTTCCTCGACCTCGTTTTTCATACTCCTTCATTTCTCCTCCTCCTCTTCGTTAAACTCTACGCACACACACACACACACACACACACACACACACACACACACACACACACACACACACACACACACACAGACCAAAAGAAAAAAAGATCTAAGTGTATACATCTTGCAATTGCGTTTAGAGTCGGCTTATTTCAGCGGCGTGGCGGGCGGTCTGGCCTTCTCTAGATCTTCGCTACAGATTACGGGAAAAGCGGAGTCTGGAAGGGAGCCAAGCACGTATATTTATAGCAGCATATATACTGTACGGCTTTTACGGTAATGCTCCCTGGCGATTTTTTGTGCAGCTTCTTGCCCGGCATCGAACGTGAAAGGTCCGCGAGGTCTGAGTTCAGCGGATTTTTTTCTCCCTCTTCTTACGATATATGGTGAGAAAGGAAAAGGAGAGGAGAAAGAAGAACGATTTTAAAAAGAGAAAGAATGGAGTCTCAGTATTGGTAATTAAAAAAAAGTGTATTTCAATAACTTGCTCGACTGTACTGCGTCTTTACTTTATCTCTTTGCGTTTTCCTCGAGGTCTTCTGGGTGGGGGTCGCCTCGGGGTTAGAGAGAACGTGTGTTTGGGAGTCATTTGGCGACCTCCAGGGACGTTTGAAGGGACGCTGGGTGCGTGGGTGTGTGGAGGGAGAGAATGAGAAGAACGAGGCGAAGGAAGGAGAAGGTTTTTATCTCCTTTCCCTCCATATCTCTCCTTCTTCGTCCATTTCCGAGTAAACAAAACCACAGCTGAACCCTGAGCAACATTATTCCTGCGAGGAGGGAGATGCTTCGCCCCATTTACCAGAACGGCTTAATTATTGGCTTTCCTTACTGGCATTTCGGGACAGGGGACTACACACACACACACACACACACACACACACACACACACACACACACACACACACACACACACACACACAGACAGACGTATCCTTGCACACACTCCTTCCCTTCGCTTTCCCTTCCCTTAGTACCTTACCCTATCCTACCCTACCCTTCCCTCTTCCTTCTCCTCCCCTCCTCTTCCTCCCGTGTTTCCTGAGGGCTGAAGGGAAGCATGAAGGAGAGTTTCGGTGCTTTGTTAGAAAATCTCACCACCACCACCACCACTACTATTACTACTACTACTACTACTGACTCGCTCTTGTTCCCTCCGGCGGCGCGCTGACTCCTGACGACTCACTAACCCTCTCGTTCTGGTTCCTGAGGGCGGGGCGAAGGGGAAGAAGCAAAGCGACGTGAAGCAAGGGTAGAGGGTGGAGGGCCAAGGCGTCGCAGCGAGCCTGGTGACCGAGATACGAGGAGTCAGTCAGTTAGCATTGAAGTTCGAGGCTCGGGAGTTGCCGAGGCGAAGGTGGAAACGAAAGAGGAGGGAAGGAGAAAGAGAAAAGACAGGAGGATAAAGATGACGGAGGGGAATGAGAGAGAGAGAGAGAGAGAGAGAGAGAGAGAGAGAGAGAGAGAGAGAGAGAGAGAGAGAGAGAGAGAGAGAGAGAGAAAGGAAAGGGGTTAAAGAGAGGGGAAACAGAGAGAGAGAGAGATGGACAGAGAGAAGGACACGCTATAGGGGACAGACAGGGAAAGAGGGAGTGAGGGGAGGAAGAGGGAAAGAGCGGGTGCAGGACGGACAGGCAGGAAGGGGAGGGGAATGATGGATCTGAAAACACACTTAATCTGCATTACAATGGCAGGGAAAAAAATAGAAAACGAGAAGCAGAGTCGTTATAGAAAATATATAAAAATAACACACACCAACTGGTTTCATTCTCTCTCTCTCTCTCTCTCTCTCTCTCTCTCTCTCTCTCTCTCTCTCTCTCTCTCTCTCTGTGTGTCTCTCTCTCGTATTTTCCTTCCACGTCGCCGCAGCAAACACACACTGCGCGTCAACCCTTGTATTTTATCGGCTAAACACAACAGTCACGTTTGATACAAGAGTCAAACCTGCCTCGCCTGACGCTTGTGAGGGAAGTTATGGCCGCGACCACTGTGCCGCCTGACCCTGGGTGACCACTGCCCCGGCGGGAGGTGCTGCTGACGACCCGACCCCCTCCCCTCCCTCTGCACCTCTTCTTCCTCTCTTTCTCTCCCTTCCTATCCACCTGCTCCACTCCTTTATTCTCCCTTTTTCTGTCTCTTCTTTCAATCCTTAATCCTTGTACCTCCCACGTTCTCTCTCTCTCTCTCTCTCTCTCTCTCTCTCTCTCTCTCTCTCTCTCTCTCTCTCTCTCTCTCTCTCTCTCTCTCTCTCTCTCTGTCGTTTCTCAAGGCTCTGAAGTCACGCCACAAACGTTTTGCAAATCGTATGTCACTTTCCATTGCCTGCAAATACGAAATGGTTTGCGTGTGTGTGTTTGTTTCCGTTCATACTACATTTACTCGAATTTTAGAGCCCTTTTTTTTTTTTTTCCTTTTATTTAGCGGCGAATAAACGGTGCAGCACACACACAAAATCGTTAGGCATTCGATAATTCAGTGCTGTAATTACCACACCATTTGAGGCCGGAAGATATAAAAGTTTGTATGTTTTTTTTTTCTCTCTATTTTGTATCCCCGTGTCAAGTTCCTGCCGCTGCGTCTTCGTCAGGCGGGCGAAGAAGAGGCGACGGCGGCAGTCACGAGGGTGGGAGGCGAGGCTACTTAAGGGAGTCAGTGGCATTGGTGGTGCCTCTTTGGGCGTCTTTGTGCGGCGCCTGTGGACTCGCCTTGATCGATATGCACCTACGGGGGACACAGGAAGCGGAGAGACCCTGCGTGTGTGTGTGTGTGTGTGTGTGTGTGTGTGTGTGTGTGTGTGTGTGTGTGTGTGTGTGTGTGTTCTCCTTTGCGAGGCGTCAAGTTTTAGACAGATTAAAGAAACATTTTAGGATTTTCGTCTTACTGGTCATTTTTTCCACCTCCTCCATCTCCTATATCACCATTTCATCCTCCTCCTCCTCCTCCTCCTCCTCTTCCTCTTCTTCTTCCTCCTCCTCAGCGCATCACAGGAGGATCACAGTAGCAGATATCAAAGACGCGTTCCCTTCAAGTCAGGCGTGAACTCCCTTCCTCCTTCCGTCGTGTGTTGATGAGCCATCCACTCCCGGCGAGGCTCCTTCAAGCGATCAGTGTAGTCCCCGCCGCCACACGTCGCCCGCTGCCTCGTCACAAGAATTCCTCGAACGTGCTTATAGGGTTCATCTCTGGGGTGGGAAGGACGTGTCTCAGGCTTTGTGGGGATCTGTGTGTGTGTGTGTGTGTGTGTGTGTGTGTGTGTGTGTGTGTGTGTTTCTTTTTAGTACTTTTCGTGAGATACTCTTTTATTTTGCGGGTATTTTTTTCCTTTGTTTGGGTTATTGTTTTGTGTCTCTGTGTGGGACTTGGTGTTGATTATCTTCCTGTATCATTAAGGGTGTCTTTGAGTCCTGTGGTGGTGGTGGTGGTGGTGGTGGTGGTGGTGGTTGGTGCAGCAGTGTGTGGATTACTGGTAGTGGTGGTGGTGGTGGTGCCTGACGGAGCGGCTGCAGGTGGCGGTGGGTTTAATTAATGGTCACTAAATGAGGAAGTGAATGTCTTCCTTAAAAGAAATGAGAAAGTGAATGTCTTCCTAACAAAAATTACGAGTAAGCTTCATTCTCCAGGCACACTTTTCCCTCCCTCCTCTCCCTCCGCCACTCTCCCTTCTTTTCCCCCTCACTAAACATTCTGCCCCTCACTGCAAACCTCCTCCACCACCTCCCCCTTCTCTCCCTCACTAAACAACTCTTCCAGCGCCTCGCCATCCACCGCTCCACCATGCTCCTCCTCCACTGCCCCACACCCATCCACCGCCACACCACCAGTTACACACACTGATCCCATTTCCCCTCCCCCCACCACACCACACCAAGCACTGCCACATCCCCTCACTTATCCCGTTCCCGTCCTTCCCATCCCCGCCCCATCCCTGGCCCCGTCCCATCATCAGCGGCACGCCCTCCATCGCGGCCATAAGCTATGTTTTCAAAATGTTTGTAAACGCATTCCCAAATTCCAGAATTTATTTACTATTACGCCCACACGAGTTCCAATCCTGTTTGTTTATTGTCATTTTTTATCCGTGTAGCAATAAAGTGTCCAGATTTAACGACACGCTGCATGGTTGAACAGCCCTCGATGGTGGAGTTTTAGGTCAGCAACATTGCAATTTATGCATTTTTCGTGTAGTGTAATTCGCTTTTCCGGGCCGATGGCTCGAATAATGCGTTTGGGGACGTCTGCTCCGTGGGTGGAGGGGAGTGTATGGGCGTAACCCTCGCCTCCGCCCACCGCCAACACCGCCCAACGCCGCCCACCGCCTGTAATGTCTATTTCATGGGCGGAGGGAACTGTATGGGCACAACCCCTGCACCCATCTTGTGCTTCGTAAGTGTAGGGTGTGCGAGGGTGTAGCACACGCCGCCCACCATCACCGCACGCCGCCGCCCGCCAGCCTCTCTTCAGCGTGTCCTCGTGTCCCTCTTTTACTCTCACTGGAGGGCGACAAAGGGGCGAAAAATATATAGATCGGGGGAATATTCCTCACGGGGAGACATAAACGTGGAGGAACAGATGCAACGGGAGGGGACGGGAGGAAAAGAAGTAAGGGAGGGAAAAGAGGACGCCCAAACAACGAGGTGTAGGCGTAGAGGCGTGAAGTTAACACCCTCTCGTCTACACCCCCTACACTTTGTTTACTCAGTGTTGCGTCTCACCTTGATCACCTGAGTGAGGCTGATTATCGTAACCAATCAGCGCGCGCTCTCCTCCATCACGAACCGACGCGAAAAGTGGTTTGGCAATTAGTAGCGACGATCGTTTGCGGAGTAACTACCTGGTGGGGGGTAGGAGGCGAGGGAGGGAGGGAGAGGAGGGGAAGGGAGGGAAAGGGAGTCCGTCGTGGAGGGATAACTCTGCCATCCATCAGGTGAGGAAAAATTCAGAGCACCCTCTTCCCTCCCTTTCTCTCTCTCTCTCTCTCTCTCTCTCTCTCTCTCTCTCTCTCTCTCTCTCTCTCTCTCTCTCTCTCTCTCTCTGCTGATCAATCACTCAATCAGCATCACAACACTTTAGAAGGAAAAACTCACAAGAAGCAACACAAACCGCGCAACACAACCAGTGACAAAACCTTCCGAGACACGAAATAAACTGACGGAGAACTTTTCTTCCTACAACTAGAGGCGAGTGGCGTCTAGGAAGGAGGAGGAGAAGGAAGAAGGAGGAAGAAGAAGAAGAAGGAGGAGGAGAATAAGAAAGAGGAGGAAGGAGAGGATAAGAGTAAGGAGGAAGAGATACAGAAACAAAGAGAAAAAGGGGAAAAAAGGAGGAAAAAATAAGGTAAAAGATTCTCTCCTTAAAACTAGGAAAGAAATTACCCCGTCAGAAGGATTAGAGGGACGAGACCGAGAGGAGCGAAGGATGGCGGGAAGTGTCCTGACGGTCGTGATGGTCGCCTCCTTTATGGTGTCCTGGGCATCTTAGAGAGAAATGGAAGGGGTGGGGGGAGAGAGGAAAGGAGTTAGGATTGGGTAGAGCGAGAGAAAAGGAAAGGATGAAAAAGAGCTGATGATTCGATGTATAAAAGGATGATGGATAAGGAGATAAAGATGAGGATAGATAGAAGGAAAGGAAGATAGGAGGAATAAGAGGGAGAAGGATTAGATATATGAAAGAATGAAGGATAAGAAGATAGAGGAGTGCAAAATAGGATGAAAGATACGTTTTTTTTTTTATATATGACGAATGTATCACTTAATTCTGAGAGAGAGAGAGAGAGAGAGAGAGAGAGAGAGAGAGAGAGAGAGAGAGAGAGAGAGAGAGAGACAGAGAGAGAGACGAAAATACAATCTTAAATAAATACTCGTTTCCTTCACGTAAATCCAACTTCTTGAGGCTTTCCCCTTTATCCACCCTCATTAATCTTACACACACACACACACACACACACACACACACACACACACACACACACACACAAACAAACCCACCTGTGACCGTGTATGTATGTACGCCCCTGTAAGTACGTATGTATATATGTTTGCGCACATCTTACCGACACATTAGCACACTCGCATTCGCTGTGGAAACTAAACCCCATCATTACCTCCGTCTGATCTCTCTCCGCCGCGACCCTGCCAGAGTAACACCGCCCTTAGTCTCCCAGTGCACAAGGCCGCTAATCCCTCCCGCTACTCGTGACACCTCCTGCCACCGCCGCCGTTAATCTAGTCCCTGTGGAAGACGGACTAAGGTCGATAAAGGAGAGGGCGAAGTGATGCCGCATTATTAACTGGAGTGTGATGGATCTATGGGAAGGCGGCAGACGGAATGGACGCCTCGAGAGAGAGAGAGAGAGAGAGAGAGAGAGAGAGAGAGAGAGAGAGAGAGAGAGAGAGAGAGAGAGAGAGCGCAGTGTAGTGCAGAGAATGACTGAGACGAAAGGAGAATTAAATAAAATGGTGAGAGAGAGAGAAAGAGAGAGAGGGAAAAATTACAAACGAAAAAGATTAAAATGCAAGGGGGAGAAGAGAGAGAGAGAGAGAGAGAGAGAGAGAGAGAGAGAGAGAGAGAGAGAGAGAGAGAGAGAGAGAGAGAGAGAACAGTGACGTTTAGAGAAAAGGCATACAGAGACAGGCCCCAGAGAGAAAAAGAGAGAGAGAGAGAGAGAGAGAGAGAGAGAGAGAGAGAGAGAGAGAGAGAGAGAGAGAGAGAGAGAGATGGAAGGGGAGCTTGGCGTCACACAGGGAAAAAGGACACAGTGGACACGCGAGATGTGCACCCTGCCGGAAGCCCCTGCCATGTCCAGCAGGGAAAATGATGAAAAAAAAGGACGCAGGAAAAATATTAATAAAAGGTGGATGAGCTCGATACTCTGTGATGGGAAGTGAGGAGGGGAAGTGTATGTGTGTGTGTGTGTGTGTGTGTGTGTGTGTGTGTGTGAGGGGACGGGCTGTGGTGGTGGTGATGGTGATGGTGGTGGTGATAGTAGGGGTGGTACGGAAAGATAACTGAATATGATATGGATAGTAAAGAGGAGGAGGAAGAGGAGGAGGAGGAGGAAGGGGAAGAGAGACAGACATTCAAGGTCCTGAGAGTGGTGGAGGTTAGAGGCAGAGAAACAGTCCCTCTCGGCAGCTACTGAAGGAAGAAAGTAAGAGGTGGAGGTGGAGGAGGAGGAGGAGGAGGAGGAGGAAGCCGGGACAGGTGTCTGGAAGATGGATGGCTGGAGGGTCGTGGCTAAAGGGACCACCACTGCCACCACCACCGATATAGGGACTCTAACTTGATCCCATAGAAGTACGTATTCTAGTATCCCCGGGGTGTACTACCGTCACCTGCAGCTGTGTCCCTCCTCCTTCTCCTCCTCCTCCTCCTCCTCCTCCTCCTCCTCCTCCTCCTCCTCCTCCTCCTCTTCTTCTTCCATCTGCTACACACAGCTCGTAACACTCGGACTCTTGTGGTGATGCAAAAATGAAAAGAAGTGAATCTGATACTCGAGGAAAAGAAGACTGATTCTTTAGGTTGTAAGGAAAATTGGATGCACGGCCCCCTGAGCACAAGTTTTATTCACGTGATAACTTGCTGCGAAAAAGGGAAAATCTTGGACTGGCTGCTGCTGGGAAGGAAGGAGAGGGAGAGAGAGAGAGAGAGAGAGAGAGAGAGAGAGAGAGAGAGAGAGAGAGAGAGAGAGAGAGAGAGAGAGAGAGAGAGAGAGAGAGAGAGAGAGAGGATGGAGGGAGGGAGAGTGAATAGAAAAAAAAATAAGAGGGCCAGAGAAGATTTATGAAGTTCAGACTGAGGAAAATGAAAATGTTGTGTTCACAGAGTCCGCGAGAAATGGAAACCGCAGAATTTTTGCCCATGAAACACGGAGGTAGCAATGCCATGGCCCCGCGTGGCCCCGGCTGGTCTGCCCCCCTCCCTGCAGGAATCGTCGCTGGTGGAAGAAAAATTATGACCGTCTCTCCTCGTCTTCCAAGAGAGAGAGAGAGAGAGAGAGAGAGAGAGAGAGAGAGAGAGAGAGAGAGAGAGAGAGACTGTGTGTGTGTGTGTGTGTGTGTGTGTGTGTGTGTTGGCGTCCCTGGGGTTCCTCTATGAGTCATTAGCGGAGGCAGTGTTCCGGCGCCGTCACTCCCGCTGCTGACGGGGCCACCAAGCACAATTTCGGCAACGCTCTGCCTCCCGCTGCCTCCGGATTCCGCGTCCACCCGCTGAAAAAGAAGCTGAGAATATTGCATGACCGGCGGCGCTGGTTGTGGTGGATGTGGTGGTGGTGGTGGTGGTGGTGGGTCTGACTCGCCCATCGCTACGGGAAAAATTGTTGACATGGAATGTTTTGTGTGTGTGTGTGTGTGTGTGTGTGTGTGTGTGTGTGTGTGTGTGTGTGTGTGTGTGTGTGTCCGTTTTTATACCCTTTCTTTCCGCGAGGGCGTGCATGGGCGTGGGCGTGGGCTTGGGCGTGGGCGTGGGAGTAGCCGTGGGTTTGTTTGTGAGCAGTGAGGTGATTTCTTGGGAAAATACTCTCTGGGGAAGATGTCGTTTCTCTCCGGTCCCCGACTTTCCTCTTCCTTACGCCTCATTGGGTGTCGGCCATTAGGCGAGTTCTGACGTGGCACCTCGACCTCGCCCGCGCGCTGCCTCGTCCAATGACAGCACTTCCCGCCAACAAAGTGAGATGTGATTGGTGGAGGTCCGCGGCCGCCCGAGCATCGCGGGACTGCGGAAGAAAGCGAGATGGTTGGATGGCGACCGAGGCCATCCTGAGTATTGGAAGGGGAGCCTCTCTCTCTCTCTCTCTCTCTCTCTCTCTCTCTCTCTCTCTCTCTCTCTCTCTCTCTCTCTCTCTCTCTCTCTGGGTGCACGTTGCTGTGGTGACGAACACACAACGTTCACGGCAGCAACAAAAGCTTCTGTATGTGTGTGTGTGTGTGTGTGTGTGTGTGTGTGTGTGTGTGTGACGTCAAGCCGTCTCCTGCAGCACACCCACGTGGTCCAAAATAAATAGCGTCATATATTAGGTCTCGTAGATAAACTCGGGGAGGCGGTGTTGGCTGGCTGGAGTGGGAATGGAGGGAGGCTGGGAGTGTGGGAGAGGGAGAGGGAGAGGACGTGGGAACTCAGCACCACCAAGAGGGGATGTGGTGTGTGGTGGAGAAGGGAGAGGAGGAAGAGTGGAAGGGATTTAGTTTCTATAGTAAAAACAGGTTTATTTATTTATTTTTTTCACCATAATTTCATCTTCCAGCTTAGCATTTCTCTAGTTTTGCATATTTACTTCCTTTATCTCCTGCTCTCTTTGTCTCTCCCTTTCGTGTATTCCTGGATCATTCTAGTCTGCTCTTCTTGTTTTGTTTATTCCTCTTTATTCTCTTTCACTCTCTTCCCTCTGTTGTGCTTTCCATTATTCACTTCCTCCCAAATGTACTATTTCTCCTTCCCTCTATATATTCACCCTAACTCCATCTCCTTACTTTTACACTCACTTCTCTTCCTCCCTTCCTCCCTTCCTCCCTTCATGGCTTCCACCTCCCCACATCCCTTCTCTCCTTCCCTCTCTCTCTTCCTCTTTCCGCCCTCACCTCCTCATGTGCCTTCCATCCACCCATATTCCTCCTCTCTTTGCTTCATTTCTATTCCTCTTTACATGTCTCTCACCCTCCTCTTCTTCCCCCTCCATCCTCTTTCTCTCCACCTATCCTTCTTCTCTTTCTAACTCTCCGTTCCCTTCCACCTTTCCACATCCCGCTTTTTTCCACCGTCTCTTCCTTCCCTTCCACCTCACATTCCTTCTCTCTCTCTCTCTCTCTCTCTCTCTCTCTCTCTCTCTCTCTCTCTCTCTCTCTCTCTCTCTCTCTCTCTCTCTCTATCTATCTATCCTCTTCTTCCCCCTCCATCCTCTTTCTCTCCACCTATCCTTCTCTTTCTAACTCTCCGTTCCCTTCCACCTTTCCACATCCCGCTTTTTTCCACCGTCTCTTCCTTCCCTTCCACCTCACATTCCTTCTCTCTCTCTCTCTCTCTCTCTCTCTCTCTCTCTCTCTCTCTCTCTCTCTCTCTCTCTCTCTCTCTCTCTATCTATCTATCTATCTATCTATCTATCTATCTATCTATCTCTGCCTTCCCTTTTCTTTTCTCCACCTCTTCTCTCCCTCTCTTTTTAACTCCACCCCTCCACATTTCTCCTTCCCCCTGCTCCCTCTCCCTCCACCTTTCCCCTCCCTCTCCTCCCTTCCACCTCTCCACATTACTTCTTCCCTCTATCCTCCCTCCCTCTCTCTCTCTCCCTCTACCTTAGCCCTCCCCCTCTCCCCTCCCTGTGTCTCAGTCCTCACCGTCGGTTTGAAAGTCTGTTTGAGTTGTCGTTACAAGCTGTAGCGTTGCCCCACTTGACTTTATCACTCCTTCCTCACCTTTGCCTCCCTCCCTCCTCCTCCGCACCTCCCCCCCCCACCCGCTTCTGACCCTCCCTCCTTCATTCATTACTGTGCCTCAATCTTCTCTTTCTCTTATGTGTGTTCTTGAATTAGTGATCAGATTCTTCTTTTCTTTTTTGTTTGGTTTCTCTCTCTCTCTCTCTCTCTCTCTCTCTCTCTCTCTCTCTCTCTCTCTCTCTCTCTCTCTCTCTCTCTCTCTCTCTCTCTCTCCTCAACCCTGACCTTGCCAAATGCTCTCTCTCAAGTTGGTTATTTGTGAGATCACTTAGAAGGAAGAACGCGGCGATAATACAGTGAAAGGAGGAGGAGGAGGAGGAGGAGGAGGAGGAGGAGGAGGAGGAGAGGGAGCAGGAGGCGCAGAGCTGTAAGAAATCCACTGGGGAGTCTCTAATGTTCAAATAATTACTTAACGTTCACTAAATCACCGCTCAGACATTGTTGCTTAACACTTTTTTACTCCAAATTGAAGTACGGTAATAGTAGAGTAATAGTTCGAACATGAATAGTAGTAATAGTAATAATAGTGCAAAATAATTACTTTCACTAAACATTAGCATTAATATTTACGATTTTATTTATTTATTTATTTATTTATTTATATATTTATTTATTGGTGGGTGACGCGAGTGATGGTAATAGTCGTGATAGTAGTAATAGCAATGGGTGACTGGGTTAATAATAGTAAAAATAATAGTGTTAGTCATGGGTGAAGAGGTTGATGATAGTAATATTAATAGTAATAAGCGAGGAAGGTAGTAATAGTAGTAGTAATGGATGAGAAGGTTAGTAAAAGAAATAGTAACGAGCAAGGAGGTTAATAATAGTAAAAATGATAGTATTAGTAGTGGGTGAAGAGATTAATGATAGTAATATAAGTAGTAATGAGCAAGGAAGGTAGTAATAATAGTAGTAATGGCTTAGGAAGGTAGTATTAGTAGCAGTAATGAGCTTGGAGATAGTAATAGTAGTAGTAAGAAGCGGAGAAAGTAGTAATAATAGTAGGAATACGTGAAGAAGTTAATAATAATAAAAGCAATGGGCGAGGAAGCTAATATTAGTCATAGTAGTAACACTGATGGGCGAGGAGGCTGTGTTGAGGAGCGTTCGGCGATAGGAATCAGGGTGTGTGTTGAGTGCACCAGTGTTATCAGTGTGTTTGATAAGGCGACAAAGAGCCTTCACATCTCCTCGCTTAGCACTTTATACACTTGAAGGAAACTGATGGGAGGAGGATAAGAAGAACAAGAGAAGAAGAGATTGAAAGAAAGCTAGAAATTAATATCATGAGTGGGAGGAGATAGAGGAAGAGGAGTAGAAGAGAAGAAATTGAGGAATGATAAATGGGAGTATCTTGAATGGAGAGAAAAATAATAAAGAGAGAAATGATAACGAGAAGAGAATGATAAAAAAAATAAAATAAAAAAAATAAATAAACATCGTGAAAGTGAATAAACATAACAAAGAGAAAAAAACGATAAATAAGAAATAAAACAAAACAATCACGAAATAAACAAACAAACATCCATCAACTGTAAAAGAAAGAAACAAACAAACAAAACACACGTAAATAAACAACATAATAAACATCAATAGACAAATGAGCGTTAATAAATAAAGCCCATTCATTGAACACCTGTAACAGAGACCAGGTGTGTCTCGCCGTGAAATAATCAACATGAAAGTAATTATCACATCTAATGGATAGTGCTTAGCCGGGAGGGGGAGGAGAGAGGATGGTGAGAGGGAGGACTCGCCAGTAATGAGGTGTAGGCAGGTGGTGATGCGGTGGGGGTGAGAGGGCAGTGGTGGGAGAGAATGGTGTGGTGGTGTGGTGGTATTAGTAGTTGGGGTATAGATTAGTGGTGTATAGGGGGCGTGAGGCGTGGCGGGTGATGGCTATCGGGGGAGGAGGAGGAGGAGGGATTGAAAGTGATCAGGAGGTGGTGAGGATGATAAGAGGATGTTGTGGGTGAGGAGAGGAGAGGAAGGCTAAGGAGGAGGAGGAGGAGGAGGACATGAGTTAGTCCAAGTGGTGTCCTCTTGACCCGGGCCACGATGCTCTCCGCGATGCATTACGACGTGATTTATCTCTCCACTTAATAATCTCAAGTGGTTCGTCGTCTCGCTGGAGAGCTCGAAGCAGGTTATGAGGCTTCGGGGCTTCAGATACGTTCCGATTACCCGCCGCGGCTTAGACCACACAGCTCTTGAGGCTTTCTGGGCCACTTCTGCCTGATGGAAAAGAGTGGTAGTTGACTTTTTTATATTTATTTAATCTCCACGACTGCCTTTAATTTCAAGTTTCTTTTTATCTCTTTCTACATTTTTGTTTTTTTAATCGTGAATTATTCTTCCTTGTCAGAAGCTTCGTCACGGTCATTTGAAACTTAAAACTTTTCAATCACTCAACTTTCTTAAACTTCTCGATCTGGTTTCTGGTTAGCTGCGTAAAACCCTCGCTTAGTAATGCCAATGAGCCACCATCTGCTCCCTGCCTCCCTCTCTCCCTTTCTCCTTCCCTGCTTCCCTGCATCCCTCCCTTGCGTCTTTAGAGTTTTAGAACCATCCTCGTCATCCCAGGCAGGTTCCTTTGAGCTCCCCCACACCGATGCGCCTCACCTCCTCAACAGGTGAATTTTACCCAAGAGATAATTGCAAGTCCCTGTGCTTCCCACCCCTTGCCTCCCGCCGGCGCTGCAGGAGGAGTAGCGAGGCAGAACGTATCAGTCACGTAGAGGAAGGAGTTCGCAGCGTGGGATTACGGGACACACTTCCTCTTAAGCCGCAATAAAGAAAGGAATCGCTGGTTTTAACGGCTGGAGTGTAGAATGTGCGAAGGTGGAAGAGAGTGAGAGGCGGAGTGTTACGGGAGAAGAGGAAGTGTTTACGTGGGGAATTGTGTTCGTTTTAATGGTTTACGAAGTTGTTTTTATGAGTGGTTTGGGATGCGTTGTGGTCGCCGTGATGGTCCGTACCTGTGTGTGCGTGACTCCTTGCGTGTTTTGCTTTGCTTTTTTTGGCGTTAGTTCATGGGGAGGAGTAGTGTTGCAGGTAAAAATTGTGAATACTAATGAGGCTCCTCCCTAAACATTTTATAGTCTCTCTCTCTCTCTCTCTCTCTCTCTCTCTCTCTCTCTCTCTCTCTCTCTCTCTCTCTCTCTCTCTCTCTCTCTCTCTCTCTCTCTCTCTGGCCACGTATACCTGCATCATCACACTCCCACCCTGTCTCATCCATCACCACCATCACCACCACACACTGTAATCACCGGCGCTAAAACAACAACAGAAGTAATAAACTGCAATCATCATCATCACCAACAGTACATTTCACCACCACCACCACCACCATCATCACCACCATCACCTCTTCCTTCTTCCTCCCCCTCCTCTCTTAAATCCTGTACTCTCTAATCACTCTCCCTCCCAATACTCTGAAGAAGGACCTCCATCTTGCCCAGCGGGGGACTTGGTGATCTGAAGGAGGAGGAGGAGGGGAGAGGGAGAGGAGGAGGTGATCAGAGAAGAGGTGGTGATCAGCTGTTTGTTGCACCTTTACCACCTCCCTCCTCCTCCTCCTCCTCTTCCTCCTCTTCCTCCTTCCCCACGTGAGCCTCAGGAGGGGAAGTTACCTGGGCAGCGAGGGGTCAGGCTAATCAGTGGTGTTCCGGAGATGCAGGTGACACAAGTAAGACTGATGGAGTGTGATGATGAGGCGACGATGCTGGTAGTGGTGGTGGTGGTGGTGGTGGTGGTGATTCTTAAGGATTTGGTAATGGTGTTGCGTTTAATGACATTTACTTGTTAAGCTGCGTGCGTTGCGGTGAAAGAGAGAAAAATAATGAAAAGAAGGAGGGAAGAGAAACAGAAAATGAGAATAAGGGAAGAAAAACCGAAAAATATGAGAAAATGTGTAGATGCAAGGAGGGAAACAGAAGAAGGCGAATGAGAAAAAGGGAAGGGAAGAGAAAGGGGAAAGGGAAAGTCCGTTGCCGCCTCCTTACTGCCACTGATCACCACCACCACCACCACCACCACCAGCACCTCCTCGTTTCCATGCCAACGAGGCGAACTTATGATTTACGCGCATCACAAGATTCCTTAAGAGGCGGGAAAAGTTGGGCCGGACGCAGGTACACACACACACACACACACACACACACACACACACACACACACATCGTAACCTTGTGTTTTTGCTCCTTTATCACTTTTATTGCAAATGTTATAGCTATTTTCTATTGAGTTTATTTATTTGCCTATTTATTTATTGAAGTCAGACTAAGAACAACTTTTTTTCTTCATAATTACTTTGAATTTGAGTCTTTTTTTTTTCTTGCATACATAATTTCAACATCCACATTCTTCATAATAGCAGTTATTTACACGATTTTCATCACTAAATAGCTTTTTTTTTTCATTAACGCTCGCACACACTACCGCATTCCTCCAATTTTACTGAGGCTGAGAGAGGGGAAAGGGAAGAGTGGCGGGAAGGGAGGAAGGAAGGAAAGAAGGAAGGAAGGAAGGGCTCATCTCCATCCTCTCACCACCACCACCACCACCACCACCACCACACAGAAGTAATAGAAATAAACAAGAGTAAGAGTGTCAGACCGGATCGAACTTGCGTCAAAACAAGGCAAACTTCTCACCGCTAAGAGAGAGAGAGAGAGAGAGAGAGAGAGAGAGAGAGGGCGTCGTGAATAACAAGGCAAGTGGCGCTGAGCTCAGGAAACCCTAGTGGCGGATCGTGGCCGTGGTAAATGTGATTAAACATAAAATAGAAACTGTGTCGTGCCATACACAAGGGGGCCCGTTGGAGAGGGGAGAGCAGAGAGAGAGAGAGAGAGAGAGAGAGAGAGAGAGAGAGAGAGAGAGAGAGAGAGAGAGAGAGAGAGAGAGAGGAGGGTTGATGATGTATAGGAAAACACTCAGAAAGGGAAGATAGGAAATGCCCAGCTAACGAAGGGTATGCAAGAAAACACAGGAGAAAGAAGGGAAGGCGGGAGAAGAGGCGAAAATGAGAAAGGGAGGATGGAAGATGAAGGAAAGAGGGGAAGGTGCGCGATAAATAATGAGGGAAGGCAACGAAAGGAGAAGCTGAACGTGGAACAGGAGAAGAAAACAAAAAAAAAGAAAAAGAAAAGAAAAATGAAAAAAAATTGAACAGTAACCACAAGAAAAAAAAAGTTTAAAAGAAGTGAAAGAAAAGAAAAAATGCATCTTTTCTTTTGTTAGTTATCTTTAAAACTATGATTATTTCTAATTATTTTATTTTTACATCAGTCATCCCTCACTTTAAAAACTCTCTCTCTCTCTCTCTCTCTCTCTCTCTCTCTCTCTCTCTCTCTCTCTCTCTCTCTCTCTCTCTCTCTCTCTCTCCCCCCATTTCCTCATCATCCCTTCCTCTCCTCCTCCTCCTCCTCCTCCTCCTCCTCCTCCTCCTCCTCCTCCTCCTCCTCCTCCTCCTCCTCTTCCTCCTTCCTCCTCCTCTTCCTTTTACTGTACATACCTCTTTCTCCCTAGTCTGCCATATATCTCTTCCCCTTCCTCCCTCTTCCCCTCATGCTTCCTCCCCCCGCCCCGTCCCCCGCCGCTCT
>NC_087172.1:12632429-12659929 GCF_035594125.1 Scylla paramamosain
GAATAATTATGTCACAGGCGGCAAATTTTTGTAGGTCCCCCCCGTCGCCTGGCCGCCACAGGGGGGCGTCGCGCCCACAGCGCCGGATTAAAACTATTTGTGTAATGAACCAGGCGTAAATTATGCTATTAAGGCGGCGGCTCAGGGAAAGGCTTCATTTGCCAGGCGAGGCGCCGCCCTCCGGGTGTTCTTCCTGCCGCTGTTGTTTGTTGCTTCCCGCGCCGCGCGCTGGGCGGGAGGCGGCGAGTTTGGTGCCTGGCCTGAGCTGCAGCTGTGGCTGCCTTCCCGCTGCTGGTGGCGCCATGGATGACGGCTTCCTCGAGGCCCCGTGTTGTGGTAAGGTGCAGCAGGCGTCAGGCCGTGCCACACACGCAGGCCGCCGCCCCACATCAGCTGACAGTGTCTTGCCCAGACGGAACACACGCTGGTTCAACCCTTTGTCCCGAGCAGCGGTGTCTTGTGGGAAGGTGTTTATATCATTGCTGTTACTTGCTGCTTCCCCTCCCCCCCTCCCCCTCCCAGCACAGCGCTGCTGTTGCCATGGTGGAGGTGGTGATGACTGTACATTCCCCCAAATGGCGATGTTGATGCCGCGCGGCAGACAGCGCCCTGTGACGACCTTCCTGACGGCGGGTCTGCCCGGGGACGCCAGGCCGCAGATACTCCCCGGGCGACCATCACGGCTCGTCTTCTCCGCCATTAATTTCCGCAGCGGGAAGAAAATGGACCGTTGCAGGATTACCCGAGTCTTCGCCAGCCTTGTTTATGTCCCCTTGCTTAGGCCTGGCCTCCTCCTGGCCCCGGTGGCCGCCCGCTGCGTGGCGGCTGCTGTGGCGGCGGTGGATGACCTGGTGGTGGTGGTGGTGGCTGTGGTGGCGGTGGTGGTGGTGGTGGTGGTGGTGGTGGTGGTATCCTTTTGCCAATTATCGTTGTGGAAGCAGAAACACAATACCTCCGACGAAGGTCATTCCGGATAATGAGTGTAATTATTTGTGCGCGTGTCTCAGGCCTCCTTCTCTTCCTCCTTCCTTCTTCCCTCTGCTTCTCCTTCGTCTTCGTGGCTCGCCTCCTCCATACACTCGCTTCACTTGTCCCTCTTTTCCTCCGTTTCATTCATTCCTGCCACGCCTTTTATCCATCCTCAACTTGCAGCGTCCTCCTTATTCCGTTTTCTTCAGTTTTCATTTAAAGGGGGTAATGTGTTTTCCTCGAATTCTCTAAAGAGCTTCGAATATCCCTCACTCGCCCTGTCCTCCCTTCATTATCTCTCTCTCTCTCTCTCTCTCTCTCTCTCTCTCTCTCTCTCTCTCTCTCTCTCTCTCTCTCTCTCTCTCTCTCTCTCTCTCTCTGACCCTTTCCTTCACGTCCCCTCTTTAATACCTCAACGTCTCCCTTACCTATTTCCCTCTTCCTTTCTCTTACCTCCTCCCTCATCCTCCCTGACCTTCCCTTCCTTCCTCAGCACAATCTCGGAGGAGGGAGGACAGGGCAGGAAGGAGAAATCACAAGCCATCGGGAGGAACACCTTCCTGATCTCCTTCTGGTAATCCTAATGAAAACCCGCTGCTCGCAATTACACTTCTTAATCGACTAATCTTCAGGAGTCTCGCGAGCTGATTGGTGGACGGACGGCACGCTGTCACCTGATTGGTAGATTATGTGGCCACGTGGCCCGGAGGATTTACCCCCCCTCGTCCCTCCTCTCCGTGAAAGGAAATTGGACAGACGGGGCGGGAGGGTGATTCAGGTTCCCAGGTCTCCCCGAAGCTGGCAGTAATGAGCGGGCCGATGACCTGAGTCCCCCTGGAGGAGGCTTCTTAGGCCGCCCCTCCTTACCTTCTTCAGGAACAGACATAAGTCGTTTTTTTTGCCGCCTTCATCGGCAGCCCATTTGTGGCCTAAGCCATTGCCCCCCCTCGCCAATGGGCTTCAGAGACGATAATCAAATTCATTAAGGTTAGGGGAGAAAGAAAGGGGGAGAGGGCGGCCTGAATCAACTGTTTGTTTTCCGTCCCCGCCGCTGCGCCGCTGAGGGGAGGGAGGCGCGCGGGGAGGGCGAGGGGAGACAGGAGGGGAGAAAGCGTTAGGCGGATTTTCCCGCCGAAATTATACCCGGTTTTCGCGCGCGAGTGACAGAAGGATTACGCGCCAAAACACAATACCAGTCATTATCCACTTATTGACCTGTTCTCTCCACCTTCTCCTACGATCCCTCCTCCTCCTCCTCCTCCTCCTCCTCCTCCTCCTCCTCCTCCTCTTTCCCTCCCTCCCTTCCTGCTGACTCCGACCATTACACTAACTCAGTCAAATTCGCTGATCTTCTGACTCTCTCTCTCTCTCTCTCTCTCTCTCTCTCTCTCTCTCTCTCTCTCTCTCTCTCCTCTCTCTCTCTCTCTCTCTGTCGCGACTCTCCCGCTAACTTTGCTGACTTTAATGGTTCTTCTGGATCGAGTTTTTCCGCTGACAATGCCGACTCCTGGCGTTTCTTCCGATTCTGAGTAATAATCGTGGAGGGAGATAGCGCCCCCTTGTACAGTGACGAGTCGAGGCATGTCACCAGTAAGAGCGAGGTTGTACTTGGATATAATAGCGTTTTTTTTCGTCCTTTTCTTCCGTGATGTTGTGAATCTTATGGTAATACTGGCGTCTCCCGTTGTGCGCAAACAGGGAGGTACCGTTTACCAGATGATGTTAAGGAGTAAGTGGGAGAAGTAACGGAGGAGAATAGAGGAAGCTTGAGTGTAACTGTTGGAGAGAGCAAACACGAGGAGAGGGAGAGGGAGAGGGAGGGAGGGTGAGAGGGAGAGGGGCTAGCGTCAACAAACACTGCTGATGGTGACCTAGCCTCTCTTTTTCTTCTCTTTCTCTCTCTTTTTTTTATATTCTCCAGTTTTTTCTTGTTTCTGTCTTATTTTTTTGTGGGTGTCTCCGCGAACCCCCAAATACTCCCCAAATTCCTCACTCTAAGCCCTAAAATCCCCGCCAGCTCCCCTTGCCATGTCCTCGCCACGCCCTCCCCTCCCCATGCCCTGTCCTCCCCAGCCTCTACTCCATTCCCATTCCACGCAGCCTCCCCGTCATCCCCCGTCAGATGTCTCAAGATTGTCTACTGAAGTTGTATCTGTTCATGTAATCTAGTCTTGTTTTGGATTAGTTTCACCTGACAGTGTACGTTTTCTGTTACTTCTTTTTTTTTTTTTAATGCCATGGTAAAGAAAACAGCAAGTGACTCTGATATGGATTTCAGTTGAGGGAGATTTAAGAGTCATTGGCAGCACAGGGAAAGAAAAGTAAAGAATGGTCAGTATTTATGAGATTTTGAAAGGAAAAATAAAGCCATGTTACTTTTTATCACCATTATTGTTCATCTTTTGGTTACCGACATCACGTAACATCAGCGTCTTTTAACACATCTCCCGCGTCACGTGTCAGGGAGGGAGGGAGGGAGGGGGAGAGGGGGTTGGAGGCCGCTGTGTGAGTGCCTAATGCCTCCAGGGTTAGGAGAGGCGTGAGTGTGGCACTGTAGAGGCACTGTTTTCTCTCACCACCACAAACAAACACATAACCCACCCCCACACGCACTCTTCCTGCACCACCACACACCGCACACCCACCGTCACCTTCCCGCCACCCTCCATGCCTACCCTGACGCCCCTTCGCTGGTGTATACCCCCCCTCCCCCGCCTGTCACTCTCCGCCATTACCGCCTCCTTCACTTTCCTCTTCCCCATAATTATTACACTTTGAGAGGTGAACTTGTTACTGAAGAAAATCATTATAACTAGAGTCGATATGTTTGTTCATTTATTAAGTAGGTGAATGGACGTAGAAAAGAAGGAACTGAGTGAAGGAAGAAATTAAGGAAGGCAGAGAAAGGAGAGTGTGACTTTCCATGACCAGTCCTCCTTCTCCTCCACTACTTCCACTACCACCACCTCCTCCTCCTCCTCTCGTCCTCCTCCTCCCCTCAGCTGTTCCTCTCATTTTGGTCCTCCCTCGCTGCCTGCCAAGACGAGGGGTCGCAGCTGCACCCTTCCGCTCCAGCTGCACCCCCGACGCCAGGCCATTAGGTGAAAAAACAAGGCAATGAATGGCTGCGCGAGTCAGGACCACATCACGCCACGCCCGACTCGCGGTGGCTGCCACGTCCCCGCCCGCCTTGCTGCGACACGGCCCGCCCTTTGACGCCCGTGACGGAGAGAGAGAGAGAGAGAGAGAGAGAGAGAGAGAGAGAGAGAGGAGAGAGAGAGAGAGAGAGAGAGAGAGAGAGAGAGAGAGAGAGAGATCCTACACCGAATCGACTTCATAATTTACGTAGATCATAGCGAAAAAAAAATTATCCTTGACATCATTAGCTAAAACAGAGAGAGAGAGAGAGAGAGAGAGAGAGAGCAGAGAGAGAGAGAGAGAGGAGAGAGAGAGAGAGAGAGAGAGAGAGATGCCGCTGCCGATACAGGAGTGGATTATACAAAGTTTCCGGCCGGACTGAGAAGGTTTGTGGGGACGGAAGAAAAGCCCCGACGCCCCACCGCCGCGACGCATCCCTAGCCAGTCCTAGATCCAGCCTGTTTCTTTAGCCTCCCTTTCCCGGAGTCTCCCTAATGATCCGGCAACAATACTACCTCCTCCTCTTCCTCCTCCCCCTCTTCCTCCTCCTCCTCCTCCGTGGAAGCCATTAGAGTAGCAGATCCTAATGTCTCTGTGTTATTATTTTTATATGGATGGTGAAGTGTATTTATTCTCCCTTAGCAGTTATCCATTATCTCCAAGCCTCCAAGGTGCTCTCTGTCTTTTTTCCCCTTACTCACTCACTCACTCTCTCTCGCTCTATCTGTTTCCTCTCCCTCTCACTCTCTCTCACGTACGCACAGACAGACGCACACCCGGTGAAAAGTGGTAGTTTTTCTTGCTTCTTTTAATGTCCCAAACACCTTTTCCCTCGCTGGAAGACCCTCGCGCTCTCCCTTAACCCTCATATTTCCATATTACCTTCCCATTCACTCGGTTCCCTTCCCCTCACGCCTAACATCTCCCCTCAGCCCTTCCCTGCCTACCAGCACTTCCTCTCTCTCTCTCTCTCTCTCTCTCTCTCTCTCTCTCTCTCTCTCTCTCTCTCTCTCTCTCTCTCTCTCTCTCTCTCTCTCTCTCTCGCACCATCACCACTTCCCCTCAGTATCCAGGTTCCTTCCCACACATCATCATTACTCTAAGAATTTTCCCCTCATCACCCTGGCCGTATTCTCCGTCTATCTTGGAGGTCCGCATCACCCCCCTCCTCCTTTTCCCCCTCTGTCCCCTCCTCTCTCTCTTTCTCTCTCCCCTCTCTCTCTGTCCCGGAACACCTCGCGTCTCTGTGTCTCTCTCCCACTCGTTATCTCTCCGCATTCTCTCTCTCTCTCTCTCTCTCTCTCTCTCTCTCTCTCTCTCTCTCTCTCTCCTCTCTCTCTCTCTCTCTCCTCTCTCTCTCTCTCTCTCTCTCTCTCAACACCTTTTATCTCCCTTCATCTTTCTTCCTTGTCTCATCAGTTTCTTTTCCCCTCAGATTTCTTCCCTCAGCCCTCAACTTTCTCTCTCCTTAGTTTTCTCCTCCACCAATATCTCTCTCTCTCTCTCTCTCTCTCTCTCTCTCTCTCTCTCTCTCTCTCTCTCTCTCTCTCCTCTCTCTCTCTCTCTCTCTCTCTCTCCTCTCTCTCTCTCTCCCATCTTTCTCCATCTCCTGTCACCTCCACTGTTTGGCTTTCTCCTTCCTCGCCTTCCGCTTTCTTTATCCCTTTCTTCCTTCTCCCTTCTTCGCATCTGTTCCTATTCTCCTCTTCCTCCATTTCCTTTTATCCCTTCCCACACCTCCCTTTCGACTTTCTCTCTTTCTCTCCCTCTTCCCTCCTCTTCCATCTCCCTTTCCCTTCTTTTACCAGTCCCCACCTACACCATCTTCTCTCCTTCTCTCCTTCTCCTCTTCCATCTCCCTTTGCTTTCTCCACCATCCTCTTCCTCCATCTCCCTTCGCTTTCCTTTACCAGCCTCCTCCCCGTCCTCCTCCTCTCCTACTACCCCAGTCTCCCCCACTCCTGCTCCCTCCTCCTCCTCCTCCCGCCGGGGCAGGAGTGATACCGGCGCAGTAATGGGTTCACAGGCCTCGTTATCGGGTCCCGGCAAAGTGCAGGCGCCTTCCAGCACATTTGTCTCTGGAAACTGGAAACCTAGAAATTGGAAGTGCCGTATCTCTTTGTGAAATCGTAACTAATGTGCTGTAACTCTGCCGGGCGAGATCTAAATGAGAATGACGCCTAGTGTTTGTGGATGTGAGAGAGAGAGAGAGAGAGGAGAGAGAGAGAGAGAGAGAGAGAGAGAGGAGAGAGAGAGAGAGAGAGAGAGAGAGAGAGAGAGAGAGCGACTGATGGAACAGGGACAAAAAGGTCTTGTGGAGATACACTATTCTAAGGTTGAAAGGAAGGAAGTAAGGAAGGAAGGAGAAATGGGTACCAGGAAGGAAGATAAGGAGGCAAAAATAAAACAGTGAGGCCGAAATGAGAGTAATTGTGGAGAGGAAGAGGAGAGGAATGAGATGTATGGCGGAGGAGAGAAGGGACGAAAAGCGGGCGTGTTAATTTACAGGAGAATGGAAGAAGAAGGGAGAGAAAATAAAGTAAGGAGAGAGGAAGTGGAGCGTAAGAACAAGAGTGAAATTAAACGGAATGAACAAAATTGCTCACCTTCATATGATAAAAAAAAAAGAATAAGAGTAAAACAAAAAGCAAATGAAATAAAGGAAAGAAGAAACGAAAGAAAAACCGCTTAGAAAAATAACGAGTAAAGAGAAAAAGAGCAGAAAGAAAGCAAGGAAAAAATGTTTAAGTGTAAAAGTAACAAGGAAAAAATAAAATAAGAATTACGCCACAAGGAGACAGAAGAAAGGGGAAGTGAGAGGAGGAAGAGGAAGAGGCGAAGAGGCAATGGAGGAGAAGAGGCGAAGATGGAGAGTATGGGGAGGTAATGGAGGAAGAATTAAGCTTGTGGAGAGGCGGTGATGGAGGAAACGAGTGGTGAAAGAAAGGGAGGGAGGAAAAGAAGAAGAAAGAACGAAAGAAACAAAGAAACAAAGAAAACCAACAGTATTAAAGAACTCAAATGATGGAAGAATAAGAAGAGGAAAGAGAAGGAAGAGAGGAGATGAAGAAAATGATCAGTGGAAAAAACAAAGATGGTGGAAGAAGAGGAAGGAGAAAAGAACAAGAACAAGAAAGAAGGAAGAGGAGGAGGAGAGAATTCAGATGTAAACACAGTTCTGTTCTGCGCCTCGAGACTATGAACTTGTCAAATCTTCGTTGCCACGGGTGTCAGTGTGTGTGTGTGTGTGTGTGTGTGTGTGTGTGTGTGTGTGTGTGGGCAAGGTGTAGGTGTAGGCAAACTCACCCACCATTTACACCCACGCCAAAAAACAAAACGGTTCCTTAGAATTTGACTAAATGGGGCTGTTGTTTGTTTGCGTATCAAGGGAGGGAGAGAGGGAAGGGGAAGGGAGAGAGAGACAGAGAGGGAGGCTGGCAGTGTAGATGGCAGTAAGGGAGAGCTGGGGAAGGGAGAGAGAGTGATGGTGTGTGTGGGGAGAGGCATGGAGGGTGTTAGGTGTGGGGTGGGTGGTGAACGGAGGGAAGGGATGGGAAGGGGAGGAAAGGGGAGTGTTAGATGTGGGGAAGAAGGGGAGAGAGAGGGGTGGAGGGAGGGAGGGAGGGGAGGAGGGACGCCGAAGCAGTCTTGTTTATTGAATCAGCCGAGCTCTGGTTTTGCTATCAGACTGGCAGACCACCCACCAGTCAACCCGCCAACCACCCGCCCACTCCACACACACACACACACACACACACACACACACACACACACACACCACCCTGTGCACTCTCACTGACCTACAACTCATTACCTCACACCTCGTCATTCACCACCAAGTCACACCTGTTTGTGGCGCGCAGTCCACTCATGTTTTTCCTCGTGCTTGTGGGGTAGTGGCGCGTTTTTCATGTGTGGGGGCCGCGGGGGTGACGGGGCCGCGGGGTGACGGGGCTATCGCGGCGCTATCCTAATGTGGTATTGCATCTCGGCGGCGTAAAGAGGGACGTAACGGGAGTAACGTAACACCGCAGGCTGAAATTAAGCACGTTCAGAACTCCATGTTTACTTCCTCCTCCTCCTCCTCCTCCTCCTCCTCCTCCTCCTCCTCCTCCTGCTGCTGCTGCTGCTTAGCGTGTTACACTGCACCCCTCCTCCGGTCGTGCGTGGATCAACTCATGTCGGTGTATAAAAGTGAAGGTCGTGAGGAGGCCGCGTCAAGACGGGAAGCCAGTTCGTGGTAGTGAGTTGTTTCCTTGATGGCTGGTGAAGGAGGAGGAGGAGGAGGAGGAAGAAGAGTGTGGGGAAGGAGAAAGAATATTTAGGTCAGGTTTGGACAATGACCACGAGGGTAATTTCGCGGGCGAGTTAAAGGTCCAGGTGTCCTTGACGATTAGTAGTGTTGATTGGCTATTAATTTTTATGGGCAGGTAGGGGGAGTGAGGCGCGGCAGGTGAGGCAGGTGGAAGGGGACGTGGCCGGGGAGTGAATTAGTGTGGCGGTGTGTCGTGGAGGTGCTTAATGCCACTCCCTTGACCCTCGCTGGGAAACTTGTGAGTTCCTTTACCGTACGAGAAAAAGAATTGGTGGCCTGTTCCTCCCGCCCATCTGTCTTCCTCCCTCGGCCTCCCTTCGCCCCTGCTAGGCCTAGGAGGCGCCTCCCCTCGCCCTGAGCCAGCGTGTCCGGGCTCCCCTCTCTATTGAGTGCAGGTGACGCCAGCTGATTGGCTGTTGATGAGGCGCCAGCTGGTGACGTCATTGTCCCCTTGTAGCATAGGGAAGGGACGAGACTCCGTTGTAATCCGTGAGGGGGAGGCGATCCCGGGGCAGCGCTGATGACATCATTTGCTTGACATCAACTTGTGATCCCGAGGCGGGGCGGCGGCGGAGGGCGGGGAACGAGGAACCTCTTCAACGGGTGGTCTTTTCTCCGCTCTTTGTGACGCTGGAGGGGCGACGGGGGGTGTGAGGGGCGGGTCAAGGGTCACGCGAGGGTCAGGGTCAGGGAGGGGAGTGACGGCCGCTGAGGGATGAGGGGGAAAATGGAATACGCTTTTTTAGAGAGAGAGAGGGAGTTTGCTGTCAAAATATGGCGGCGTGAAAACAACACAGGATGGCGAGGCTTGGATGGCGCGGCGAGGAACCAGATAGCGGGAGGCTGTTTTTGTGGCGGCGCTCTCTTCCTTCTCCTCTCTTTCCAGCCGCAGGAGGAAGGAGAAAACAAGGAAGAGGAAGAAGAGTAGCAGGAAGGACGGTTATTTTCTCTATGACCTTGATTATTCGAAGCGAGTCCTTTTGCCGCCGTCCGTTCGAAGTGTTTCCGAGGCTAACCTGAACGACACAAGTTTTAATTGCGTTCCTGCTGACGGCGACGCTGACGGGGGCGACCTTACGGGGTTCCTGGGTGCCTCTCTCTCTCTCTCCTCTCCTCTCTCTCTCTTCTCTCTCTCTCTCTCTCTCTCTCTCTCTCTCTCTGCTATTTTTATCCCTATTTTTATGTATTTGTCCGTGCATGTGGTGTTACTTTTTTCTGCTGTTTTCTTTTTTGTTCACTCTTCAGTACCGCTTCCCTATTTTATCTTTCACACATTCTTTATCTCTGTCACCTCCCTTCATCCCCCGTCGCTACTCTCTCTCTCTCTCTCTCTCTCTCTCTCTCTCTCTCTCTCTCTCTCTCTCTCTCTCTCTCTCTCTCTCTCTCTCTCTCTCTCTCTCTCTCTCTCTCTCTCTCTCTCTCTCTCTCTCTCTCTCTCTCTCTCTCTCTCTCTCTCTCTCTCTCTCTCTCTCTCTCTCCTAATACCGCTTGCTTCCCCTCCTATCTCTCCCTCCTCTCCCTCCCTTACACTCACCCTCATCGGTCACCCTCCCTTTCTACACGCCCTGCCTTTCCCTCCCTTCCCTCCTCTGTCACCCTAACATCCGCCACCCCTTTCCTTTTCCCCCCCTTCCTGCTGTGCTGCCATACCCTGCCTCCCTGACTCCCTACCTCCCTGCAGGCGCCAATAGTACCCGTGAGAGAGAGAGAGAGAGAGAGAGAGATGAGAGAGAGAGAGAGAGAGAGAGAGAGAGGAATGACACAGGTTTTTGTGGGAAAAGTTAAACACCACGCTGTTGTGAAGGTCGTGTGGTTTATAGGAATAGTTTGCAGCGAATGGGTCACCACTACTGGGTTTATGTTCCCGCGAATGCCACGTTTTTGGGGGTAAACATTTCATTTTATAAAATCCCCCTCAAACTCGCCTGCCTGTGTGTGTGTGTGTGTGTGTGTGTGTGTGTGTGAGAGAGAGAGAGAGAGAGAGAGAGAGAGAGAGAGAGACAGAGAGAGAGAGAGGAGAGAGAGAGAGAGAGAGAGAGAGAGAGAGATGTGTAGCTCTGTGTGAGTGTGTGTGTGTGTGTGTGTGTGTGTTATGTTTATATCTATTTTGTTTTCTCAATTTCAAACGTTCCTTTTTTTATTTCATTTGTTTTTTTCATCTAAATGAGTTTCTCTCTCTTCTCTTTCTTATCTGTATAATAATATATCTTCATCTGCATAAATTTTCTCCTCAACCTTCCTCAACCCCCGCGTCTTCCTTATCTTCACTCCAACGAAATATACATTACTGATTATCTAGTTACCTTTACCTGTACAGCGCTACGCACCTTGACACATCACCTCTCCTCTCGCTACTCAACACACCTGAGTTACGTAACCTATCCACACGCGTCCAAACTAATCATCAACTATACCTATTTCTATTAACCACCTGCCCTATTGACTCCCTGCATAGTTACCTGGCCTGACTCAATCACCTGTGCATACTTACCTGTCAGCTTATCATTCATCGCGTTATTCAGTCATTCGTGCGTGCATTCATTTGTTGGGCGGATTAATGCTTTTGTTTGATGAGTTTTGGCTCCGCTGCTGAAGTTGTTTTTTTATATATTTTATCGATTTTTTTTTCTGTTTATGGGTATTAATTAATGAATTGGTTATCTTTTTTTTTTTATGTTTTCTTCTTATTTATCTTTCTTTTTTTCAGTCATGTATTCACGTATGAATTCCATAAAACACACACACACACACACACACACACACACACACACACACACGCACACACACACACAGGCACAGGCACAAGGAAAGAAAGAAAGGAAGGAAAGATGGAAGGAAGGAAGCAAGGAAAGCACTGCACGAGACGAAACAAATTGGAAATGTTATTACTTTTCCGTCGCACCAAAAACGAGACACGTCGAAGTTAAATCTTCCATCAGAAGGAAATGTTTTTGCTTGGCCACCGAAGGGCACGTGGAGGAGGAAGGGGGGGGGGAAAAGGCGTAGGAAAAAAAAAGGATGGAAAAAAAGTTCAAGACGTCTCGCTATTTATGACAAAAGTGAACCAGTTTGAATTGGATTATAAAGTATAGATGTAGGGGTTCTATAGATGTGTGTGTGTGTGTGTGTGTGTGTGTGTGTGTGTGTGTGTGTGTGTGTGTAACAGTACGGACGACAGAAATGGCGTTCAAATTTTTCAACACGTCTGCCAGAAAGAGAGCTCGGGCGGTGGTGGTGGTGGTGGTGGTGGTGGTGGTAGTGGTGGTGATTTTCCTCCTCTTCCTTATCTTCTTCCCCTTCGTTCTCCTCCTCCTCTTCCTCCTTGGTGGTGATGGTGGTGTTTGCTTTATAGAGGAAACTGTTCTCTCTCTCACATCGTATTTATTTGCTTTTTTCAAGTTTTGTTTTGCCTCCTTTTATCACTTCCTTTCTCCTCCACCTCGCGCACGTCCACCCCTCCTTTGCTCCATCCGTGTCTTTCTCCTCCTCATTCCGCCTGTTCCTCATCTGCTTCTTCTTTCCGTCTTCTCTCCCCTCAAGTTTTGCTTCGCTTCTAACACTTCCTCACCAACTGGCTTCTTTACCTCACCATCACGCCTTTGGAACATCTCTTCTCCTCTCCTCTCCTCTCCTCTCCTGTTCCTCATACTCCCCAGTCGCATCCTCCACTCTTTCTCTCATCTCCCTCTTTTGTCTTTCGCCTTCCGCTACACTCTCGGCTTCCTTCACGTCCTCCTCGTCGTTTTCTTTTCGTCAGTAGTAGAGGGAAGAGACGCAGGAGTAAGAGGAGGAGGAGGAGAAGAAGGAGGATCAGGAGTGGAAATTGCCCCCAGGGAGGAGATTCAACGTGCATACATTTCCCCCCAGCGTGTCCAATATATTCATGAGGCTGAGAATGAGAATAGTGCAGCATGGAATCGATTAATCTTGTCGTATCATTAAACGCGTGACAGTCGAGAGGGGCGAGCTGGGCTGGGACCCAAATTTTACTATTATGAAAACTCCCTCGCTCTCGGCCCAATGAACTTTTGACGCTGTTTCTCTGTACCTCGTTATTTTTTGCCCCCCCACCTCCCTCTTTTCTTTCTCTCTCTCTCTCTTTTCTGCTGCCTTTTTTTAAACTTTGCTCTTTTTCTTTTTTTTTTTTTTTGGTGAGGGGAATAAGGGGCGGGCGAAAAGCTTTTAGAGGAAGAGAGAAAGAGAACGAGATGGATTTCTAGCTAAGGAATAGGTGTTATTGATAGTGGGAATAGTAACGGACGGAAGGAAGGGAATAACTGGAATAAAAATGTAAGAAAGGAATGTTTGGGTAAAGAAATGTGTTAAGAGATTAGATAAGAATGTTGGCATAGGGATTCAGGAACGTGGGAATTTAATTTTTTTATTATTTTTTTTGGCTTTAAATTATTATCATTATTAATTATACAAATGTCTGCTTTTTTCATGTTATTTATACTGAATTAGTTGAGTATATTACATCTCCCTTAGTTTGCTAGAGAGAGAGAGAGAGAGAGAGAGAGAGAGAGAGAGAGAGAGAGAGAGAGAGAGAGAGAGAGAGAGAGTAAAGTATGACAGATAAATCACTTTGAGGCTTAAGGGTAGTTTGTCTCACGGCCTAATTACCCTGTGTTAATGCCACACCTACACCGTCATTATCTTCCCTCTCCTTCCTCCCTTCCCTCCCTCTCCCTCTTCTCCCCCTTTCTCTTTTATCTCCTTGTTAACATATTTCTCCCTGCAATATTTTTTTCTCTTTTTCTTTACTTTTCCTTTCCTCCCTTCACTATTCTCTCATCTCAACGAGCAATATTCATCTCTCTCGCTCTCGCTCCTCCTCTTCCTCCTCCTCCTCCTCCTCCTTCTCCTTCCTCCCCCTTTGAGGCATCTCTGGTCCGGTTCATTACGGTAAAAGCGCCGTTAATGAGTCCGTTCGTAAATTATACTCTAAATTCTCTGGAGACTTTGAATTGTGGTTATTACAGCTTGAGGTGGTGTGACGGTGGTGTTGTGGTGGTGTGGTGTTGGTGATGTGGTGGTGGTGGTGGTGGGGGACAGAAGGTAAAATGCAAAGGCTGGTGTTCTTTTTGTTTTTCGTTCGTTTTTTTTTTCTTTCTCTCTCTCTCTCTCCTTTTGTTTGTGTGTTGACTTTTGCTTTTCATTATTTTCCATTTCGTTTCGTTCTCTCGTGTGGAAAGTTTCGCCCTTCATTCATTTCTCTCTACCCACTTATCAACTTTCCCTTTTCACTTTCATTCTTGTGCCTATTTCACTCACCATTTCCTCCACCGTGTTGTTTCACTAGCTTCAATTTTCTCTTTCTTATCTCTCCTCTTACCTCTCCTTCTCCCTATTCTGCTCTTTGTTCTCTCGGATTTCTTGAGTCTTTCCTTTTATCTCTTCTTTCTGTTTTACTATTTATTCTTTCAGTTCTCTCACTTTCCGTCTTTTCTCTTATCTTTTCTTCTCCCTACCCTGTTCTCTATTGTGTCAGTTTTCTCACCTCTCATGTTTCTTCTCAACTTTTCTTCTTATTCTGTTTTCTATCCTCTCATTTCTCTCACATCCTTTTATCTTTCATCTTAACTTTTCTTCTATTCCGTTCTCTATTCTCCCAGTTTTCTCACCTCCCATCTTTCCTCTTCCTATTTTACTCACTATTCCCGCAGTTCTCCCGCCCTCTCTCCTCCTCGTCCTCCTCTTCCTGGCTCCTGGCACCGTGGCTGTCACTAGTAAGCCTCTTAGGGCAGTTGTTTGGGGATTTGCCGGCCGGCTGACCGCTGGCTGAAACTTGATAGTGGTCGAGGAAAATGTGCCTTCGTCCCGCCCCGAGGACTCCCGCCTTTATATATACGGGTCTGGAAAACTGGACGGAGATAATATCGTAAGTAAATACCCGGATCAAGGACTTCGGCCGTAGTTACGATCTTGTGTTTTCGGCGATGGGGAGGCGGAATGGGGGGCTTTTGGGTGTGGGGTGCGGTGGGGCTGTTTTAGGGATGGGGTGCGATGGGGGTGTTTTAGGGATGGGTTGTGATGGATGTGTTTTAGGGGTGGGGTGGATTGGGAGCGATTTGATGATGGAAAAGCTAGGTGGTAGTTTCGATATCGTGGATGGTGGAGGTGGTGTGAGGTGAGTGGGAAGGTGTGCGTGTCTGGGCGGTGCGGGGAGGTGGAGGGCCGGCCAGCGTCTGTAGCGGTGCTAATATTTCACAAGCACCGCGAGGACATGCAGCACTGCCGTCAGCGTCACCACCTCCTCGCAGCCCCGATATAAACAAGTGGTGTTGAGAGCAGGTGTCGGCAGCTCCCCGGCGATGCGTGTCTAACGGGGACTCCTGGCGAGGTGCGGGGCGCGGGGGGCGTGGGAGGTCGTGGCCTCAGTCAGCGTGGCGGCGGCGGCAACACCCTCGTCCCCAGAGAACGCGGGGCTGAGAGAAGCAGGCTCCGAGGAGCGTCCTGCTGTTACTTAGTGGGCGTCAGTGCGTGGCTGCGGCGGGGTGCTGGGGCGTAAGGGACGTCGCGGGCGTGGGCACGGGCGTGGGGCACCTGTGAGCCCTCGTGGGGACGCCCTTGCAAGCTTGGCATCGGATCTCTAATTACATATTATTAAATGTTGTTTTTCACAGCGAACAAAAGGCACATGAAGGCGTGTAATTACCGCCGGCCAGATTTCCAAGATTTATCTGTGAGGAACAATAGTGGCAGCGCGTCCGAACGGCCCGGCGGCGCCTCGGGGCCAAGCCGCGGCCCCGACCACGCATGCGGACGCCGATACTAAACACTGGAACATTTATAACTCTTCAGCGTTTTGACAGCGCCTTACATAAAATGTCTGAGTTATTTATTCGCTCGCTGCATGACTGAGCACCGTCCTGATGTTTACATTCTGAATTAATACCAGGAGGCGGCTGGCCACCGTAACCCGCCGCCGGAACATGCACGGTGCACGGTGACACCCAAGGAGCCTGGAACCCTCGGCCGTGAGAGACAATCCGCCAGCCCGCCCAGCCATCACCTAGCAGTCCGCCCTGCCCTGCCCGCCCCGCCACGCATCTCCCCACGCTCGCCACGGACGCCACTCACAGGGACGCGAAGTACACACATGTTTTCATAAGCGAGGCAGGACGTGAGCCACCGCGTCTTAGGTTCCTGCCGTGAGAAGAAACAGTGGAGCTGCTGATCCGAGAGAGAGAGAGAGAGAGAGAGAGAGAGAGAGAGAGAGAGAGAGAGGAAGGGAAATTAAGCCACCAGTATTACAGGCAGCCTGAGTACACACACACGCACATAAATTCCACAGAGAGAGAGAGAGAGAGAGAGAGAGAGAGAGAGAGAGAGAGAGAGAGAGAGAGAGAGAGAGAGAAAGGCAGCACGCATCTGGCCGAGAACACATTGCCGTGATGTGTCTTGGTCTGTTGAATGTTATGCACATTTATGCCACATCGTCCCTCCGCCGCCGCCCCTCATCACACGGCCGCCTCCACACGACACCTCGCGCCCAACATTAGCACATGAAAGACAGCTGCTCGGGAGGTGTCGGGTTAGGGCGGCACGCGTGCAAGTTACCCTTCTTTTATCTGTCACCGTGATGGGGCGGAAAAAAGCAGAGAGAAAACGGTTATGAAAGAAGATGGGATTTGCGCCGCGTTAAAATGTCAATAAAGGCAAGAAGTAGGACAGGCATTGTGAGGGTGCCGGACACGGACCTGGATTACTCGTTTTCTATTTTGTGTCCTCTTTTTTTTACGGGGGTCTTTTTATTATGCGGAAATCGGGTATTTTTTTCCAGATTAGGTTAAAGAAAAGTGAAGGGTATGTGTGTGTGTGTGTGTGTGTGTGTGTGTGTGTGTGTGTGTGTGTGTGTTTACCAACTGGCCGGGTGTAACGAGAGAGTCAAAGAGGGAGAGTTTGAACGTGATTAACAGGAAGGAAAACATAATTAGGCATTAACAAAAACACTGCTGCAAGAAAGAAGCACGCTGAGAGAGAGAGAGAGAGAGAGAGAGAGAGAGAGAGAGAGAGAGAGAGAGAGAGAGAGAGAGAGAGAGAGAGAGAGTAAAAAACACAGACGGCAAATGAAAGCAAGTGAGCAAGAAAGGAAAAAAAGAAAAAACGTGAACATAACACCACCTCTCTCTCTCTCTCTCTCTCTCTCTCTCTCTCTCTCTCTCTCTCTCTCTCTCTCTCTCTCTCTCTCTCTCTCTTAGACTGCCAGAAGCCACCAACCTCTCATTATAAAATCACAACACAGGATAATGTTTCTCTCTCACCATCTCTCACACTCTCACTCTCCCACCTTCCTCTCACACTCTCACTGAATGCATGAATGTAAGAGTGAAAGAGATGAGAGAGAGAGAGAGAGAGAGAGAGAGAGAGAGAGAGAGAGAGAGAGAGAGAGAGAGAGTACAAGAAAAAACGTAACATTACTCATAACTATAACTCTCTCTCTCTCTCTCTCTCTCTCTCTCTCTCTCTCTCTCTCTCTCTCTCTCTCTCTCTCTCTCTCGCCACGTGGTAATAAGGAATGTAACTTGACACGGACATACCCCGGGGGACTCCCAAGGCTGAAAAAAAAACCTATTGAAAAGAAGAAAAAGAAAATTGTAACTTAATATCAAGTGGATCGGGGTTTGGGTCTCCACGATAATTGATGACAGATAGTGGGGAAGGAGGGGAAAAACGTGTCCATGGAGGAGGAAAAGGTGAGGTTGGGGTAAGATAACCAACACTTCACCTGAGGCTACGGGCTGGAGGAAGAAAAGAAATGGTATGAAGAAAAAAAGATAACGATGCAGTGAGGAATCGTGAAAAGACTGAAGTGGGTAAAAATGTGTTAGGGAAATAATGATGAAAAGTGAATGTAGTGCAGTTTAAGATATGTAATTGAGGGAAGATAAGAGAAAATAAATGTGGTCGAAAAATATATATATAAAAAAAATGATAAATGGTGTAAGAAACAAACCGAAAAATAAAGAAAATTGATCCAAAACACACACACACACATACACACACACACACACAAAAAAAAAAAAAAAAGAGGAACATCAAATAAAACACACGAACACAGAAAAAAACATCAACTAAACCTGACAATAAAAAAAAAGAACAAAGCAAACAACAAAAAAAAAACATCAAGAAAATTTAACCACAAGCAGGAGAAACAACAAAGAAAACGTGAATAAAAACCCCACTACCAAAACAAAACAAAACGAAAAAAAGAAAAACAAAGAAAGACGAAAGAAAACGAAAACACCAAACCACAAAGACGAACACTCACCACCAATCACAATATTTAGCACCACATCACTATCCCAAAAGCTGCCGCCAAGTGAGGAGCGAGACGGAAAATGATACACCGAAGAAAAAAAAAAGAGAGAGAAACAAGAAGCGAATGGGAAATATTACAATGCGGCAGGAAGATAAATGACTGGCGACATATTTTACGTTTGGCTGGGAAGATAACGTGCAAGCAAGCAATTGAAAGAGAGACAGAGACAAATAGAGATAAAGGAAACCAAAAAAGACATTGGCGATAGAGAAAGAGGAAGAGGAACAAGTGCAGGAGGAGAAAGAGGAGGACGAGGAGGAGGAAGACAGCATGCGTATAGGAGAGAGAGAGAGAGAGAGAGAGAGAGAGAGAGAGAGAGAGAGAGAGAGAGAGAGAGAGAGAGAGAGAGAGAGAGAGAGAGAGAGAGAGAGACTAGCAATACAAAACAATAGAGAAAAATGCAAGTGAGAGAATCGGAAAAACGCACTCGTGGGACCGATTAGAGAGAGAGAGAGAGAGAGAGAGAGAGAGAGAGAGAGAGAGAGAGAGACGTCGACTCAGGCCAATTTACTGGTGGTGCTCAGCTGCGTGGGTCACATAGATCACCAAGCTTATCATGTGTCCCAGCTTGCCTCTCATCCGCAACACTCTCTCTCTCTCTCTCTCTCTCTCTCTCTCTCTCTCTCTCTCTCTCTCTCTCTCTCTCTCTCTCTCTCTCTGGAAAACCTCCTGGTTCTTTGCGTTTCTCGTTCTTCTCACACATTCACTATGTAACACTCTCCTCCTCCTCCTCCTCCTCCTCCTCCTCCTCCTCCTCCTCCTCCTCTTCCAAGATTCAAGTGCCACTGGATCCCTCCTCTCTCCTCCTCGTCTTTCTCTCCCTCCCCCAACTCTTTTACCTTCACTTTACTTTCTCTCCTCTTCTTCTCTTCTTTCCTCCTCCTCCTCCTCCTCCTCCTCCTCCTCCTCCTGTGTTCTCAAGGTGTTCCCAGTTGCCCTGATTTACACAAGTCCCTCCTCCCCCCTCCTAAGAAATACGCTGCAATTCTGTATGCATTTTCTTCTTTGGGAGCGTTTTATACACTTTTTTTGCTTTGTTTTCTGCATCGTATTCCCGCGGTAACTGGAGGAGGAGGAGGAGGAGGAGGAGGAGGAGGAGGAGGAGGAGGAGGAGGAGGAGGAGGAGGAGTTAGTTCATGCACGAATATACTCATCTGCCTTCTCTCTCTCTCTCTCTCTCTCTCTCTCTCTCTCTCTCTCTCTCTCTCTCTCTCTCTCTCTCTCTCTCTCTCTCTCTCTCTCTCTCTCTCTCTCTCTCTCTCTCTCTCTCTCTCTCTCTCTCTCAGTAAACTCACTCACCTGCTCAAGAAACTCTACGGAACAGCTATCTCAGTTTTCATCTTCATCTTTACCTTCCCTTCAGTGTATTAACGAGGGACAGGTGTTCACTTCTTCCCCTGACGCGCCTGCCCTCCCTCACTCTGGCCAGCAGGTGTGGTCATAAATACCTGCCCCACCTCCTCGGCCACTTGACACCTGTGCAGCTATGGGTAATAAACACGAGGAGAGTGAGGAGATGCTGGGAAAAGTGACTGTGGTTTTCGTCCCTCTCTTCTCCCCTCTCCTCTTCCCTCTCCTCTCTCTCTCTCTCTCTCTCTCTTGTGCCTGTCCCGGATGTTGTAGGAGGAGGAGGAGGAAGAAGAAGGGTTAAGGAATGCAATAATATTTCAGCAAATCACTAATAAGGAAATCAATGAGGAAGGAGTGAAGGTAATAACAGTTTATCCTCCTCCTCCTCCTCCTCCTCCTCCTCCTCCTCCTCCTCCTCCTCCTGTTTCTCACGTGACCCACTAAATCACGTATTTGCGCTCAGGAATGAAAGCTGTGAAAGTTGCTC
Source organism: Scylla paramamosain (assembly GCF_035594125.1). Taxonomy (NCBI): domain Eukaryota; kingdom Metazoa; phylum Arthropoda; class Malacostraca; order Decapoda; family Portunidae; genus Scylla; species Scylla paramamosain. The sequence goes on from NC_087172.1 coordinate 12,652,014, forward strand.
CAAGTATTCACACACACACACACACACACACACACACACACACACACACACACACACACACACACACACACACACAGAGAGAGAGAGAGAGAGAGAGAGAGAGAGAGAGAGAGAGATACCCGTTTGATGTGATTAGTCGTGTATTTTGTGTTTGTGTTTATGTGTTTGTGTGTGTGTGTGTGTGTGTCAGACAGAGACAGGAGTGAAATAACTGAAAAACGAAGTAAATATAAAAGTAAAAAAGAATAAAAAATAAATAAAACTGCAAGAGGGAAGATACTAGAACGAAAGAAGACGGAGGAGGAGGAGGAGGAGGAGGAGGAGGAGGAGGAAAGAAGAGAGGAAGATCAGCCCCCTCTGTTGACCATTCTGTGTAACACCTTCCCATCACGTTACTCCTTCCCAGCCACCTGAGTCTCCCCATCACCACCACCCATCCCCCCTCCACTCCTCAATACCCTTCCCTCCCTACCTTCCCCGCTTTCCCTTCCCTCCCTCTCTCCCTCCAGGTTATTTTCCCATGTTCACGATGTCCTCTCTGTGTCGCAGGGGGGGTGGTGGCTGGGAGGGAGGGAAGGAGGAAAACAAGGGGAGGAAAGGAGGGAAACAAAATTAAAATGGAGAGAAGGAGAAGGGACTTGTGAGGGGAATAAGAAAGGCCTTGTTTGTTTGTTTATTTGTTTTTGTTTATTTGTTGTAGTTATTTTTTTTTTATTTATGATCTTCAATTTCACTTACTTTTTCTTATTTTTTTGTTTTATTTTAGTTTGATTTTTTTCTTTTCGTTTATCGTATTTTCTGTTTTTTTTCCTTTTTCCTCCTATGGTCTTTCTCTTCTTTCTCCTTCAGTGTCCTCATCTTTCCTCCTGTTTCCTCTCTCCTTCATTCCTCCCTCTTCCTTGCCTCCGTGTCTTTCCTTACTTCTTTCTGCACCTCATGCTTTTCCTTTATGTTTCTCCCTTGTATCTTTCCTTATTGTCTCCCTCTTCTATTTCTACTTCCTTTTTCATGCTGTCCAGTCTTCCTTTCTTCCTTCCTTCTCTCCTTCCTTCCTTCCTTCTTTCCTTCCTTCCTTTCTGCCTTCCTTTTTACATTTCACCTTGCTACCTCCTTTTCTCTTTTTTCTTCTTCCCTTCCTTCCTTCCTTCCTTCCTTCCTTCCTTCCTTCTTTCGTTTCTTCCTTCTTCCTATATTTCACTTTGCTACCTCCTTTTCTCTCTCCTTTCTTCCCTTCCTTCCTTCCTTCCTTTTTCCTTCTTTCTACCTTCCTTTCTCCTTTCTTCCTGTCTTATTCTCTTCCCTCCTTCTCCTCTCTCATTTCTTCTTCCCTCCCATCCTCTCATCCTTCCCTAAATCTCCCTCCCCTATCCTCCCTCCTTCCCTCTCCCTCTCTCCCTCCCTCCCTCCAAGTTGTTAGCCATGGCCAAGTCTTCCTCTCCCTCCTGGGGCCTCCGTTGCTGTCGATAATTCGAGTCATTCCCAGATGGAACACCCTGATTCCTGGGAACACTCGTCGCCACCCTCGTCAAGCGCCCCGATTCCCGATTCCCGATTCCTGGCGAGATGGAATGGTGTGATTTGTGGCGAAGGGTCACTCGGAATTGGAATACTCTTGTTTTTGTCTTTTTTTTTCATTTGAGTGTTTTTTTTTTTTTTTATGTAAGGTAAATATTTTCCTTGGGTATTGGTAACAGTGTCTGGTGAGGGTACAGTGTAAGGTTTCTTGCGGTTCTGGTATCATTTCATCATCCCCTTGTTTATTTTTCTATTATCTAATCTATTTACTTTCCCTGTTCGTTTTGTTTTCATCGTATCCTCCGCTTCTTCTCTCCTTCTCTTCCTCATCCTCCTCCTCCTCCAATCTCGTGTTTATCTCTCATCTCCTCTGTTTGTTCATGTTTCCTGTTATGTTTATTCCTCTTCCTTCTACCTATATCTTATCCTCCCTCCTCCCCTCCCGCCTTTCTCTTCCCTCTCTCTCTCTTTCCTTTCTCCCTCCCTCCCCTCCCGTTTATCCATCTCTCCTATTCCTCCTTTCCTTTCACACCAGCCGTTGTCTTTTTGTGAATTATTTGTATCATTATCTTCGTTCTCTTTTCGTCTTCCTTTCTATTCCCTTTATTTTTTTTCTTCCTTGTGTGATATTTTAATTTCCTGGTTTCTTTTTTTCTTATTTTCTAGCTCAGTTTTTAACAGGTGTATCTGTTCATGATTTTTCTTTTTTTTTTTCTTTTTTCTCTTTTTTTATTGTTTTATATCTTTCGTTCCTCGTATATTTTACTTCTTGCTGATCTTTCGGTTTTTCTTCCTCTTGTTTCTCTGTAATCTCCTCTTGTACCCAGGTCGTCCCCATCAGACTTACCCTTCCTCTTCCTCCTCCTCCTCCTCCTCCTCCTCCTCCTCCTCCTCGTCTTCCTCCTCCTCCTCGTCTTCCTGTGTTTCCTTCCTCCTCCTCCATCTCCGTACCTCTGCCTTCCTTCTCTCCCTGACCCGTCCTTCCTCTCCCTCCTTCTCCTCCCCGTTCTCCTCCTCCTGCTTCTCCTCCTGCACCTCCAGTACGGATCTCAACTGAGGCGGAAAATTAAGTCCAAGGCGGCGTGCGTGTGTTTACGGACAGTTGGAGGGACGCGGCGCCCTGGATCCCCACCTCTGGAAGCTGGAAACCCGCCTGGAAGCGTATGGTGTGCGATGGAATGGGAAATGTCTCCTCCTGCTCCCCTCAAGCTCGTCTATAGCAAGATTAAAGTTTCGGTGATGTTGTGGTTGGTAGCCCTGATTTTTCCCCCCCTCTCTCTCTGTCTCTGTCTCTGCATATCTTTCTCCCTCCTTATTTCGTTTACTTTCTTTCGTTCTTTTTCTTCTCTCTGGTTTTTCTCCGTATTTCGTGGAGGGAAGGAAAGGCTGAGTGAGGGGCGTCTTCTGGTTTCTTCGTGGACGTCTGTGGTGTGTGTTTGTCTCGTAAGGGTGACACAGGTCGGAGTGGGCGCGCCGTGCTGTCTGCTGGCGGTGACTGGAGGGAGGTGGCGGTGCTGGTCTTACTGGGGGATTGTGTAAGGTCGTGGTGTGAAGTGTCAATCAAATTTACTTGTATTTTGTGCTCTATGGAGACTTCCCGGTGGTCTGACAGGGCGGGAATGTTGTATTTAGTTATGGCGAGGTAATTACGTACAACAGGAATCTTGGCTCAGTTGAGGGTGGGCGTCTAATTTTTACTCCTGGCTCTTTGCTTCGGTCTTTTGTCTCGTGAAGAGTAAGGGAGGAGCGGGTCTCGGGTCGGGTGAAAAACGCGCCGCAGGAAGGTCAGCGGCGGCAGGTCTTGTGTCTCTGGTGAGGCGGAAAATGAGACCGCAAGGCGAGAGGGTGCAGCGCCAGGCCACCACTCCACACTCCCGCCGCCACTCCGCCCGCCACTCCGCCAGGCTCACGCCCCTCCTCCTGCACCGTCAGCACCACGCCTCCCTCAGAACAACACAAGCACGACCAGCTGATGCAAAGCTCCGCCATCAGGATAACAAACTGCAGCTCAAGAAATACCACCACCACTACCACCACAACCAATGTTGAGGCCGCGGCATCCCTCCCGGTGCCTCCCGTCCCCTCCCGTCCCGTCCCTCGCCTCAGACGGCTCTCCCCGCCGCAGCCGCCCCTCCCATGAGACTCCTAACTTGGGCTCATCTCAGGTTTCGGGGCTGTTTATTAGCACTAATTTCCCTCGATGGCAGTAGGTGGCGGCTGGAGGCGCCCCGCCAGGAGCGCCAAGAGGGGCCGAGGTACTTTTATGTTCTCCGTTTTGCCGCAAGACTCGCGCTGCAGGAGGACGCGGCCCCGTGAGGCGATGACCGACGGGAGGAGAAAAATAGCGAAGATGAGAGAAATTCCTGAGAGGCGGAGTGAGGGAGGAGTAAGAGGCGTTTTACGGGTTGCTGATAAAGAGAGGGAGAGAGAATTTCCGTCCTTTTATTGGGATGAATCTGGGACTCGGCATCGGCTCTTTCAATTCCACGTGTTGCTTGTGATGATTGCTATTGTAGATGTAAGCTCTGTTTGTTCCAGGTGCTGCGGAGGAGCGACGCCGCCCTGTTATAGATGATATTGTCCTTGCATTGCATTTCCATGTGTGATTGACTTTTCTTTTTTTTTTCATTCATTTAGTGATTTATATCAAATGTATTGCATAACCTTTATAATATCATTAATCCTGCCGCCACCAGTGAGTCACGCTGGCGAGTGGTGAGTGGGTGTGTCGCCACGCTTCTCGTCACAGTTGCAGCGTGTGCCCAGCCTTGCCTTTACCCCCCTGGTCACTTTTCTCCCAAGTGTTCACAGGTGACAGGTGCTGGAGTGCAGTGTTAGCATTAAGCCTTACCCTGACTACCCCACAGGTTTATCAATGCCCGCCGGCGGATAGTTCAGCCGCTCATAGATCAGTCGAACCGTGCGGGCGCCAGTGGTAAGTCGTTCCGTAACACCGCTCACGCCCGCCCGCGCCCGCAGCCCCACGCCCTCGCTGCGGCAGGCACTGCCACACCAGGAGCCTTCATTTGAGGCCCAGAAGCAGGCTGCCTGCCCCAAGAGGCGTGTGGGGGCGCGGGCGCGGGAGCACACACCAGCCACACGCCCACACAATCCTACCCACGTTTACACCCATATTCACCCACGCGTGCACTGTCTCCCTCTGCTTCACGCTTGCCTCACCAGCCCGGCCACAGACCCAGGGTCCGGGGTGCTGGAGCCCCCGGGGGTCAGCCAGCGGTCACGGGAGGCCATGGGGTCGCCTCAGCTTTGTGGGCCTTTCTCTCTGTCACCGGTGTCTGTGTCACCACGGGCTGCTTGGAGCAGGGGCGGCCAGGCGCGGCCCTCACCGTGCCTGCCGCCGCTGCTCCGCCCCTCACGCTGCATGGCCGGCGCCCCCCATGGCTTCTCTAAGACCGTAACCCTCTCAGGCTCCGCCGGGAGAGACCCCCCCCACCTCCACCCTCCCCGGGGGGCGGCGGGGTGTGGTGTTGGCGCCGCACTGCTTCACGTCCTAACCCTCTTTTCTCTCTCTCTCCTCCCCAAGGTTCATCAATGCGCGCCGTCGTATAGTGCAGCCTATGATTGATCAAAGTAACCGTGCTGGTAAGTCAGTCAGTCAGACAGACAGTCAGTCATTCAGATTGCCCCGTCACTCAGGCAACAAGCGGCTCGCCCGCGGGAGAGACGCCACAAAGTCTCTCCTTAGCGGCGTCGGCCGGCTTGCCCTGGCCGGCGATCAGTGTAGTGTATGTACCCCTGCGAGGGCCGCGGCGTGGGGTGGGCGCGAGTGTCCCTCCGCCCGCCCCGCCGCCTGCAGCCCTCGCGACCGCCGGGGTGACTGTTCAGTAGCCGGAGTTTGCCAGTAGAGTTCGTGACTGCCGTAAAGTAGAGGAAAGAGATGTAATGTTGTGATTGGTAGATAACAACTCTGTCGCTATTAACAAGTCTCCAGCGTGGCCGAGGCCGCAGGTAGAGTAACTAGTATACTAGTAGTGGGAGAGACAGACGCCGCAGCAGTACACGACAGGAGCATCCAGGAGCTGCAGGAGGAGCGCCGAGTTAGGCCTCAATCTCTCCCTTTGACCAATCTGCTGTTGCCTTTGCATCATGAATCTTCTACTAATTGCTTGTCCCACCGCATGACTGCATGACCCTAACTGCTAGTATTAAGATGAACCTTAACACCCATAGACGTGGAGGCTCCATCTGTAGAACCAACTCTTTTTTTTTATTTCTACCAGAACTACGGAAAGTAAAGCCCGCCGCGCCCAGGCGTAAGGCGCGGGCGGGAGGCAGAAATAAATTCCTGTTAAGTGATTAGGTAACGTGCATTAATATGGATTTTAGATTAATATTTCACAGCAACGACCGCGATTCATAAGTTTTCGTTCGGCGTGTTCAGTAATACAATCGCGCGTGGCAATCCGCTGCCGCCCAATTGAGGCAGCGGCGGCGCCCTAAGCGAGAGGAGGCGCGCCGCAGAGGGAGGGAGGACGGAGGCGGCGGCGGCGGCGGCGGAATCAGCCCAGCACGGCATCGCCCGGGCAACAAAGCGGCTCGCGGGGACTCACCCTCGTTCTCTCCATTCACCAGCTCCGCCGCACATCAAATTAAAAGCGTTCCCCAAAGTTTTCCATTTAGGCGGCTGATGAAAAATTCACGGTTGCCTACTTTCCATAAATGTTTTTCCATTTCCCTCCCTCATTAACATGTTGCGAGCTTGTTTAAAACTTCACCCCCTCCTACTCCTCCTACTGGTCCTCCCCTCGCCCCCATCTTCTCCCCGCCTGGGTCTACCGCCGCTCCCTTTCCTCTCCGCCGTCTTTGTGTAGTTAAACTGTGACTTGATCTCCTTTCCTTGGCACTCCGCTTACTATTTCTCGGAGTGGCCGCGACAAGGTAATGGTCTATCAATAGGTGTCTCGGGGGTAAGGGAGCGACTGGTAGGCCGTGGTGGAGGGCGGCGGAAGAGGAGGAGGATGGGCGATTAGCGTAGTTGGCGGTGAAACTCTGGCGTTCTTATAGAAAACGGATATTAAAGTCGGCAGCGGATTTGCCACTCTATGTTTTCTCGGATTAGAAGTGAAGGAAATGGGAACTTTTCTGGGCTTCCTCCTCAATGCTAGATTTAGGGATTGAAAGGAGTTATGGAGGCGGACTGGGAGGAGGAAGGCAGGGAGAGGGGGAAAGAGTGAGACGGAGGAGAGATAGGCAGGGGGAAGACGGAAGAGAAAGAGCAGGAAGAAGAGGAGGAGGAGGAGGAGGAGGAGGAGGAGGAGAGCTATGCGTCTGTGATGAAATTAAGCTTAAATGCAGATGAGCGAAGACTCGGGTGGCGGGAAGATTAAGGGCGATGCGTTACACAAGAGCGAAAGTGACTCGCTTCCCGGAGCATTCACTGAGGGAGACTTTAGGAGAACAACACAGAGGCGAGGAGAGGAAAAGAAGACGAGAGGAGAGGAGAGGAGGAGGAGAAGATAAAAAATACATGAGTGGCACTTAAGAAAGACCTCCCTGTGACCTTGTACTCCCAGATCCATTACGGCAACAAGAGAGAGAAAGAGAAAGAGAGACTCACCTCGCACCCTCCTCCTCCAGCTCCTCCTCCTCCTTCTCCTCCTTCTCCCATTCACACTTACAATCTCTCCCAATTAATCCAGGTGATTCGGGCGCCTTTTGATGCACCGAAGGGAGAGGGGGGGAAGAGAACAGGTATTACGGGCACCCCCCTACACCCCGTCCACTTGAGAGCCCCGGGTGTCGCTATTCTTCCCCTAAAACACAGAAGTCCCCGCCGGAGGAGCTAAAAAGAACCTCTGTGTTGAATTTCTTGTGAAAAGACGAAGAGAAACGTGACGCCATCTTGCGAGGGTTGCAGTGGTGATCGGGTCCTCCTCCTCCTCATCCTCCTCCTCCTCCTTCTCCTCCTCCCACTCTTCCCCCTCCCCCTCCTCCTCCTCCTCCTCTGCGCCGTAAAGAATCCGCCGCCAGCTTGAGGTATTCATCAAAATTTGGAGGCGTTCCCGAGGCGGCGACAGATTGATGGGCCAAATCGCAATATGTTTACTCATTCACCTGATTATCTCGTCATTTTGGTCCTCGGTGGCGCGAAAGACGCACGCGGGGAAGGTAAATGAAGTTTGGTAGGCAATTATTATGTAGGATCGTTTATTCTGATGATGCTTGGGGTGATTTAGCGGCGGCGTTAGAGAGAGAGAGAGAGAGAGAGAGAGGGAGAGAGAGAGAGAGAGAGAGAGAGAGAGAGAGAGAGATGGTAAATAGAGCAAATCAATAACGATGTGGTGAGAGGAAAGACTGATACATGAATTAATACGGTGGTGAGTTAACTGGGTGACTAAGGGACGAGAGAGGGACGCAGCCAATAGCCAGAATGTAGAGGA
>NC_087172.1:12667429-12672429 GCF_035594125.1 Scylla paramamosain
TGCCGCCGCCTACTACGGACACCCGGCGGCCGCATACAACTACCCGCATCATCTATAGGTCCGGTGAGTGAGTGCCAGGAGTGTAGCTGCGCCGCGCCCTGGCTGCGGTGCCCCTGTGTCTGTCTCATGAGTGCCTCTGACATCAACCATCGTGCATCCAGTCATTGTTCTAACGTGCCTCTTGTTGCCTTGCAGCGTGTAGCGGTCAAGTAGCGTGAGCGTGGTGTCCCTGATGCCCTGAGCCACGAGCAGCCCCGCACCGAGAGTCCCCGAGTGTGGTAGTGTGGCGGCCGCCGGCGACAGAGAGGACTGTGGCGAGCCGGCGGCCGGTGCCCCCGCGGCGCGTGTGCGCCCCGCGTGGCGGCAGCGTCAGGGGAACTGTGTACATATTCTTGGTGTCTCGCGCGTTAACGTTTGTGAGGAGTGGACTGCCAGGGGTGAGAACAGTGGCGCGGGCTGGGCAGGGGCGTGGCAGGGCGGGGCCGGGCAGGGCATGACACCCTCCCCGCCGCCGCCGCTACTGTTGTGGCTCATCATCATCATCATCACCTCAACACCTCACCACCAGCCTGCGCGGGGCGTCGCTGCTGCAGCGTGACGTCACAAGCACAGCAGCAGCGGCAGTAACCTCCGAGGCGTCTCAAGGATCAGCACCGGGAGCGGCTCCTCTCCGTGACGTCACGACACCACCACCACCACCGTCGAAAACCAATGCGGCAGCAGCAGCAGCAGCAGCAGCAGCGCCGTCGGTGCGGCAGCCGCGCTAGCAGCAGGCCGCTGCTCCGCGGGCCTGCTGCCCCCAAGTGCCGTGCGTCGCATGTACCGAGAGCCGAGAGTAACGTGAAAGTGATATGTATATTATTGTGTTGCACCAGAACCCAGTTTTGTTCACGAGTCCGACCACCGCCGGAACCTGAAGGCGGTGCGGCGGTGACTCACGAGCCGCCAGTGGAAACAGCACAGGTGACGCAGCACCCCACCCCCCAGGCCCACACCGCCGCGACGCTCCGCAGGTCGGGTCAGACGTGACCTCAGATGACCTGGCTCGCCTCTGTGACCCCAAACTCAGGAAAAGTGTGATGGCAGAATGACCCCGCACGGTGGTGACCTACAGTGCACACACACACACACACACACACACACACACACACACACACACATATCGCTCACTCAGATCATACATTGTTTCCTGTGATCTACTCCCAAAACACACACACACACACACACACACACACACACACACACACACACACACACACACCTTTCCGTTCCCCCTCCCCCACACCTACTACAGAGCCAGACGTGCATTTTTGTTATAGGAGAAAGAACAGGATAATGTGACGCTGTATACGACTTGTGAATCCTGTATACGATTGCAGTTATCATCTTGTATATTACGAGTTGTCTTCGGGTGACCCACCGGACTTGGACGCGGGAGCTTACTACTTCCGTGACTGTGTGGGGAAAAAAAGAGAGGAGAAGAACAACAGACTGACTAAAGGTTAAAAAAAAAAAAAGTAATTAATATACCTCGAATCTTTTTTTTTTTCAAACGGATGTTACTAAGACTGTGGTCAGAGGAAATCTATAAGGAAATAGAGACTACGGTGATGATACCAATAAATGTAAACGTTAATGCTTTAGTGGTAAGAGTCCCTCCCTTCTTATTCTCCTTCTCCTTCTCTCTCATCTCGTTATGCTCCTCTTCCTCCTCTTTTTTCTCTCTCTTCCTTCTTCTTCTATCTATCCTCCTCCCAATCACCTTCCATTTGTTTATTTCCTTCTTTTCCTCGTTTTTTTCTTGTCCTCTTCCTCATCTTCTTCCTATCCCTCTTCTTCAATCATCTTACTTTTTTTCTTCATTCTTTATCCGTGTCCTCTCCCTCTTCTTTGGTTCTCTCTTCCTTATCCTCTTCCTCTATCACTCATTTATTCAGTCTTATCCTCCTCACCTTCCTTTCTCTTCTTGAACATTTTATATTCATCTTTACCTTTCTTTTTTTTTTTTTTTTTTGTCCTCTTTTTTCCTCCACCTTCCAGTCCAGGAGGTCAGGTTCACGGAGGGAGTGTGTTGCCATCCCCGAGTGACAACCCAACTTTAGGTATACGTATTGGGGGCATCTGGCAACAGTGTGACCTTGAAAGGGACTCGCCGCTACTCCTACTTACCTTTGTATCATAGGTAACATTTAAATAAATACACAAAAAAATCCCTAAAATAAATAAATCAAGAAGAAAGTTGATACTGTTGTAAAAAAAATAATAAGATAAAAGTAATATTAATACTACTACTGAATAAATAAATGAATAAATAACCCAAACACTTTTCACACCTGCAGCAATATCGATATTATTTCTGTGATGTTCTGTGTTAGGGCTGACCAGTGCCATTGTAGAGCACCGGAGGCAGCCGTGCGGGAGGCGGTGGGCAGCAGTTTGTCAGCTGACTGTAGCGGCTGATCGACCTGCTAACAAAAAAATAATAAATAAATAAAATAATAAAATAATGTTTCGCGCGCTCACTTCCGGCGACTTAAGAGGATTGAGTACTGCTTTCTTTGTTTTATTTCATTCTATTTTTATTTTCTATGTATTGTTTGTTTTTATTTTTATCATTTTTTCGTTTCCTCTCCCGTATGAAGAGAAGTCTCCAGATGAGTGGCGAGGACAGCAGGGCGAGGCGGGACGCGCGCCGCCCTGTGCTCAGCCTTCGTGGAATCAGTGACTGAAGTGTTGAAGTGTCAAGGAGCTGAGTCGTGAAAACAGTGAAAAAATTCCTCTGTTTCTCTCTCATTTACACAATCAGAATGTTATGGGCACGAGAATTATGGGAAAAATTCAACTCAAATTCATTGATGGAAAAGTCCAAATTGTCGTGGTGTGGAGCAGCGGCGGCGGTCCGCGGGGAGCACCGAGGAAGACTTCCTTTCTGTTGCTTTCATGGTATTTAATCCTCTTTCCATATTTTGAGTTCCATTTTGCCATATATTTTTGACCTGCTCATTATACGAATTCTGAAGAAGGAAAACAACCGAAATAGTTTATCTTATTCCTGTGCTGTTGTGTTGCCACATTGTAATCTTATAAAGATGTTTTTGGCGTCAGTGGACCCCGTATGGTTAGGTAACTGTGTAGTAGTAAAACTCTATCCGATTTCTGAGCCGCTTTCCCTTGTTTTTTGTACATACTGGACGTTCCCTCTGCCAGTGACTCTTCCCGTGACTGCAGTGTAGAGTGGCATTTCTACAGTGGTTGTATATTTGTATCCTAAATTCAACTTCTCATGAAGAAAACATTGTTACAACAAAGTTCAAAATGTCTGCAATTCTGTAAAATACATTTTTTAGCTCTTATAATAGAATCATAAGAATTTAGTTGATTCGTTATCGAAATTCTTCTTTCCAGTCTGCATTCAATGAAAGCATTAAATGCTGGGTATTGTGTATATGATTTTTCCAAAAATAAACGTGTTTTAAACTATGGTCTTGATAATTCTCTTCTCCCTGAGCTTCTAACCAAACGTCTCGCAGCAGCGGCTTTTCTGCTCCACCACCACCACAGCCACACACGCCCGCCACCACGCACACACACACACCACTCACCCTTCACCTACATCACTGTATCCTCCTCACTCAGTCAATCCTATCCACACCGACATACATTCAGTCAGTAATCATGTGACAATACCCATACATAATATTCGTCCACACCCAACACAAACATGTGACATAACAAGCGAAGCAGCTACTAATGTACTTCACCACCTCATCACTCTCCCTAACAGACAGCCAAGACTCATCACAAGCCAGTACCATGTAAACAATATACGGAGGACACCTAGTATTCATTAATAAGAAAATACAGATTAAATACACGTTCAAGAAGACCCATCATTATGTCGAAGTAAGTATCGAGGCAGTCACGTGACCATTCGAGATCCTGCCTGGCTCTAGGATACCTGTGAGCCTCAGTGCGCAGCAGACTGTCGGCTGAGAAGGTTGAGTAAGTGTTCTTGAGTTAGTGAGTGTACTGGTGACCCGGGACGCCTGCCCTTGCTTGCTGGTGACCTTGCAGTGGCCCTAACCAGAGAGGGAAGGCACAAGAAAGAGGGTGAGATGAGTTTGTGTCTGTGTGAAAGAAAGAGAGAGTTGTGTGTTGCTATGAGAGGCAAAGCAAGACCTGGGGGGTGACGTGACGGTGGCAGCTGCGGGGCGTCAAGGCGGTCCAATAGTGACGCGGCAGCAGTTTGGATCACGGGGCGGGAGTTAACAGGGCGTGGGGCTTGACGGGGCTTGCTGGATGCCCTCTAAAAGTAGAGTTAATGTTATTTAAGCTTAACCTCCTTGCGCTGATGGCTTGCCAGACGCCGCCACCAGAGACCGCCACCTGCTCTAACCAGCAATTACCTCCCTCTCATTCCCCTTCTTCCCCTTCCCATGCTTTCGTTCCTTCCCTCTGTTCATCCTCCACTTCTATCTTTCTCAAAAAGCCTTTCCTATCCCTCCTCTCCCCGTCTTCCCCTCCTAAAGTCTCCCCTACTCCGTCTTTCCCTCTCCATGTCTCCCCTATCACTCCTCACCCCCCTTCCCCTCCGAAAGCCTCCTCTACCCCTCCTCTTCTCCGCCGTCCCTTCCTCCCCCGCTTGTTAGCTTGTTCACTTGCTGAGAGACTGATTGTTTCATTATTATTTCTCTGCTATAGTGTTTAGTGTAGCAAGATATGCACGCCAGGCACTGTTAGTTTCCCATCCCTGCTTTTACTCATGTGTTCCTCATTTGTTCGTCTTTCATTACGTCCCACGTAGTCTAAACCAGACAAGGGTATGTACACTGGTTAGCGCCACCTCCCTCCTCTTCCTCTTCCTCTTCTTCCTCATCATTATTATCGCCCTTATCTACTTGTACTTTATCTACTACAACCTCTTGTTTCCCTCACAGTTAGCTAGTTCAGGCTAGCACAAACAAACTGCCGAGTAATGACAAGGAGGCGTGTAGGTCTCT
>NC_087172.1:12677429-12699929 GCF_035594125.1 Scylla paramamosain
TTAATTCAGTGTGGTCGAGGTTAGGTTATGTTAGGTTAGGTTAGGTTAGGGTTATATTAGTAAGTTGGCTGGATTAGTGTGGTGTGGTGAAGGTAATTCCCACGGCCAGCCTTTGATACCTGACTCGCCTCTACCTGTTCGGCAAATTGGCGGCGGTAGATTTGTTTTGCTCCAGAGAGCCAATTGTTTGGGTTTATTAATTAAAGGTGAAGAGATCTTGATGAAAAGTTGGGAATATAGTGTGTGTGTGTGTGTGTGTGTGTGTGTGTGTGTGTGTGTGTGTGTAATTTTTCGATTTGCTGTTTATTTCATCCTTCCGTGTATTTTTTTTTTTCTAAATTCTGAGTTCATTTTCCTTTTCTTCCACCTCCCTCTCTACCATCACCAACAACAACAACAACAACACAACAACACTACTTTCTCCTCCTCCTCCTCCTCCTCCTCCTCCTCCTCCTCTTCCTCTTCTTCTTCCTCTTCCATCAGTCCTCCTACATCGTATCTTTCACACAATCTCTCTGTCCTCATTTCTATCTACTTTCAATATTTATTTCACCTCGCTCATCTCTTTCTCCCGCTTCCCTCTTCCTTCACCCTCCACCCTCCCCCTTCCCTCCTTCCTCCTACTCCTCCTGCAGACACACCGCTTTGAATACGCATGAGACAACTGTGAGGCCGCCCATCACTCATCACTGGGAGAAAATAGTGAGCTTGCAAACAATGCTTTTAACACACGTATCTCCTCCCCTTCCATCACCACCACCACCACCACCACCGCCACCACCGCCACCGCCACCACCACCACCGGCACCACTACCACCACCACCACCACTACCGCCGCCGCCGCCGCCACCACCACCACCACCACCACCACCACCACCAAGTCCACAACCACGAGGAACTAAAGCTAAGGTGTTGAGAGAGAGAGAGAGAGAGAGAGAGAGAGAGAGAGAGAGAGAGAGAGAGAGAGAGAGAGAGAGAGAGATTCCGGAGGTGAATTTTAACGCCCTTCTTCATCTTCATTCTCTTCTATTTCTTATCCTTCTTCTTTTTCCTTTTCTTTCCTTCCTCTTTGGTTTCTCCTTCCTCCATTTTTTATTTCTTTTCTTCATTTCTTCTTCTTCTTCTTCTTCCTCTTGTCCATTTTTTGCCTGATTTTTACTTTCACCTCACAAAATTATATGAGAGAGAGAGAGAGAGAGAGAGAGAGAGAGAGAGAGAGAGAGAGAGAGAGAGAGAGAGAGAGAGAGAGCAAAAAAGCACAAACGAAGCATGATAAATAATTGGAGGAAGGAAAGAAAGAACAGGAAAAGGAAGGAAGGAAGTAAGGAAAGAAGGAAGGAAGGAAGGAAGAGGGGAGGAAAAATATGAAGCATTTTGAAATTGGAGAGAAACAGACTAGAGAGGAATGGAGGAAGGAGGAAATAAGAAATAATAGAGAAAATAAAAGGAGAAAAGAAAGAAAACTAAAAAGATATTGGAGAGAGAAGGAAGGAAGAAATGAAGGAAGAAGGAAGGTGAGAAAAGGAGAGACAAGCGAAGGAGATGAAACTGGCGTATATAGGAAGGACTTGAAGAGGGAGAGGAGGAGGAGGAGGAGGAGGAGGAGGAGGAGGAGGAGGAGGCGGTGAGGTATGATTTATTGTTTCATTATGAAGATACGATCGCGAAGGAGGAGGAAGAGAAGGAGGAGGAGGAGGAGGAGGAGGAGGAGGAGGAGGAGGAGGAGGAGGACAGGTGGAGAACGCACTCACTCCTCGCCGCCTATCAGATCGTTGAGGAAATAGAAATAGAGTGTGAGTGACGAGTGTGTGTGTGTGTGTGTGTGTGTGTGTGTGTGTGTGTGTGTAAGAAGTGTTGTATTTTGGTGTGAATATTCCAGTGGTAAAAGTTGTAGTACTGTTTCTCTCTCTCTCTCTCTCTCTCTCTCTCTCTCTCTCTCTCTCTCTCTCTCTCTCTCTCTCTCTCTCTCTCTCTCTCTCTCTCTCTCTCTCTGTTTCTCTTCCCCCCTTTTCTGAATTTTCGCCAAGTGTTATTTCCCGGGTTAAAAATTTGACCCACCCATCCACGCCGTGCAATAAATACTGCCTCCTGTTCACGCTTGTTCTCTCCCATAACTTTTATATACTCGCCCACCTACCTCGCCGCCCTTCCTCTCTCTCTCTCTTTCTCTCACCCTGCCTGCCTGCCTCACTCCCTCCCTCTCACCCTTCCTTTCCCTCTTCCTCTTCATCGTTTGCTCTTCTGTTCCTCATTCTACTCTTTCGTTCCTCTTTTTTCTCTCTTCTACTTTTCTACTCTGCCTCTTCCTTCTTTTCTTTTTCCCCCTCTCTTCCTCTTCCTCTTCTCCTTCTCGTCTTTGTTCCTCTTCATCGTTCCCTCTTAACTTAGTTGTTTCCTATTTCTTTTCCTTCCTGTTTTTCTCTTTCTACTCCTTTGTCTTTCTCTCTCTCTCCCTCTTCATCGCTTCCTTTTACCTTGTTTCCTTTTCAAACTCTTTTTCTCCTTTTCCTTCCACTCTCTTCTCTCTTCCTCTTTGTTATTGTTTATTTGTTGTCTTCTGTTTTTCTTTTCTCTTGTTCCTATTTTATCTCCCTTCTCATCGTTACTTACGTTTTTTTTATTTCTTTTCCTCTTTTCTTCTTTTTCCTAAGCCTTTCTCTCCTTATTTTTCCTCTTTATTGTTATTTCGTATTTGTTTCCCACTGTTTTATCTTAATTTTCCTCCTCTTTCCTCTTTTTCTCTCCAGTGTTTTCTCTTATATTACTTGTTCTTGCTCCTCTTCTATTTTTTTCTTACTATTCTTTCGATTTATCTTTTATTTTTTCCTTCCTCTTTTTTCTTCTTTCTTTTTTTCTTCGCTGCCTCTTCTGTTCTTGTTAGTTCTAGTTTTCTCTTTCTTCTGTTCATTTTCTTCCTCTTTCCTTTTTTCTGATAATTTTCTTATTTTTCTCCTATTTTACCTCTCCCTCACTTTATCATACTTTCATTTTCACAATCCTTTTTTTTTCTTTCCTTCCTCTTTTCCTTTCTCTTTTAACGTCCACCTCACCTTTTTCTTGTCCCCTTCTTCCCCTTTCCTCTTTCCCTTCCTCTTCTGCATCTCCCTTTTCCCCTGCCTCGTTACCTTCCCCTCTTCTCCCCTCCTTCTCACAGCCTCACCTCTCTTTCCTCCTCCTCTTCCTCTCCCTCCTCCTCCCGTTCACTTCGTCAGGTAAAGTGGAAACCTGTATGTTTGTCTATCTTATTTACCTGTCTCATGTTCTTTTTTTCTTTTTTTTTTTTTATGTATTTCTACCTGTCCTTAATTCCTCCTCCTTCCTCTTAATTTACCTATCTTACACTGTGTTTATTTCTCTTTTCCTCTTAATTTATTCATCTGTCATAGTCTCTGTACATTTTTCTGCCTTGTTCTTCTATTTTATCTATGTCATTTTGTCTACTGTAGTCTCGTCTTCCTCTATTTATCATTCTTTTATGTCTATTAATTTATCTGTTGACTCTAACTTCTTATTTCATGTCGGGTTTTATTTTTTTCATTGTATTTTATTTTATTTTATTTTGTTTATTTTATTTTATTTTTTTTACGACTAAGTGGTTGCATGTGTAATTATTTGCCTTCACTTTCTATAGATTTTTTGTTTATGATATTGTATAGTTATGTTGAATCTTTATTGTTTTGTATTCATTATTTTTTTGTCCAAGCTTTTGTAAGAACACATTTGAATTTCTTCGTGGTTTTATTTTGCGTGCGATTTTTTTTTCTGAATTCTCTGATTCTTTATGTATATTCCCTATTCGTTTAATCGTGGAAGGGCGAAAATTTAGTTGAAGGAGGAAAATTTAGACTCGTGTAGGTTCAATTAGTAAAAAGGGGAAGCAGAGGAGAATTCTTGAAAGGTGGAAACTGTTGGGCGAAAGAAATAGCTTTATATTTTACAACGGTAAGGGAGAAAAAGAACATCGATATTAGCATTGTGTTTATATTCATATCTGAGCCTTTTGGTAATATGATGTAGGGTTGCTCACAAGGGGTAACGTTACAGGGTCAATTTCACGTGTACCAGTCAAATAGGAAATTAATTGGTTTATATTGAGAGCTCAGCAAATACTTAGAACTGAGAATAGGACAAGTGAAGATGATTGTCTGAAAGTTTTTATTTATTTATTTTATTTTTTTTTCCTGGAAGAATTTATAGAATATGACATGACAAATATGACATGACATCTTCGGCCAAATGTACTTCTATACATGTAAATATATCACCGAATGCATGTGTCAGACCCGTGCAAACACACACACACACACACACACACACACACACACAATCGAAAAGTAGGAGGAGGGAGGCGGCAAGCAAGTAAGCATTTCTCACGCTCCTCCGTCTCCTCCTGATGTCGCTTCATATTCAATTTCCTCCCCGCGCACACTTCGCTCCGTAACCTCAAGAGTTTTCTGCAGTTTCCTTGGATCTGACTGCCAGGATCCCTCAAGATATACAACCTCTCTCCCCCGTAGTCGCAGCCAAACGCCCTTGAATTTTCCCTGCTGCCTTGCGTCTCTCTCTCTCTCTCTCTCTCTCTCTCTCTCTCTCTCTCTCTCTCTCTCTCTCTCTCTCGTTCACCCTCACCACCGTCTTCTCATTCATCGTCTCGTTCTTCCTCCCTGAGACCCTCTATTGCTCTCAAATCTCTTTCCAGCACTTCTCTCTCTCTCTGTCCCTCCTACTCGTGGCTTGCTACTAACTTACCCGAACTGACTTTATGCATCTAGAAGGGTTATACCTCCTCCTCTTCCTCCTCTTTCCTCCTCCTCCGAGCTATGTCTGTTCTGTACCTTTAGTTTCTGATAAGTAATTGTTTTAAGCTTCCAGTTGTGTTATGGAATGTGTGTGTGTGTGTGTGTGTGTGTGTGTGTGTGTGTCTCTCAAGCACCCTCCATTAGGGGACGAGGCCAGGTAATCCTCTAACAGTGCCACGCTTACCTGACAACGTGGCATTAGTGGCGGCGGGTGAGTGTGTGATGGGCGTAGCCGCGGCCAGCCACAGCGGGGAGCCTAATTGGGGCACGCAGTGATGCAGGGCCTTCTCTCACGACCACACACCCTCTCTCTCTCTCTCTCTCTCTCTCTCTCTCTCTCTCTCTCTCTCTCTCTCTCTCTCTCTCATATGAATATCTGCGTTATATTTTGATTGGCACAACGTGATCGCGTAAAAATATTACCGTTTTTTTTTAAGGGTAACTATTCTAAGAACCTTACAGGATTCTTCCCTTACACTCTCCCTCCCTCTCCCTCTCTTCCTCTCCCTCCCTTGCCTCGGCCTCCCCACATCTCTAATTATCCTTCACATGCCACTTACCTAAAAGCCACAGTTTTTGTTTTTATTTTGAGGCGCCGGGGCATTTGTCATAATTAGGGAGATGCTAATAGGCTCATTATCTCAGCCGTTGCATATTAGATAGGGCAATTTTTCGGGGAATATTCTTCAGGCGGGGAAGTGAAGTACTGGCGCGGCCCTCAGCGTGCCACTCTGACCCTCGCTGGTGCCTCAGGTGTGGTGAGAGTGCCGTTTTCTTCTCTTATTCTTCCTCCTCCTCTCGTCGTCGTCTTATTGTTGATTCTTCCTCCTCCTTCATCCTCCTATGGGCCATATGGAAGAGCAGGACTGGAGTGTTTCTTTTCTTCTTTTGTGTTCCTTTACTTTCCTTCCACTCCTTTTTCTTCTTTTCTTCTTTTTCTTCTTGATTATCTACCTAAAGCGCACCTTCCGATTCTGACGATGACTGTCGCGTTGTAAAAAACAAAAATTGGCATATGCTGACATCACTTGGGGCGAAAGGTTCTGACTTATCCTAACCTAATATAACCTAACCCAACCTAACCTAACTTTACCCCACCCAACCTAACCCAATGTAACAGAACCCAACATCCGGCATTCACCACTCCGCTAGTCACAGCAGAAGGCCGCGGCAGGGTCAGTACAGATCATGAGAGTTAACAGACTGAGGTAACACATTGTAAAGAAAGTTACGTTCGCCTGCCGCTCACCTGCCACCTTCAGGGACGACGCGGCTCTGCATTATCTGAGCCGGAGATTTCAATAATGCATCCACACCTGCAGCGTTAATTAAGGAACCGCGCGCACCTGGTCGGTAGGGGTGAGTGTACGGGTGATGAGCGCGAGTTAACCTGCCTTAAGACTTGACTGTGTGTGTGTAAGGAAAGCGTTGTTGTGTGTTGTTTTCACCTTGTTGTTGTTGTTCTTTAATGTTTACCTTAAAATAGTTCAGTTATTTTCTTTCTCCTCCTTTTTTCTTGTGTGATAAAAGGCAGAAAATTAATGAATAAGAAAATATAACCTACGAACACTACATTACCCCTCTAATGCATCACCACCACCACCACCACCACCACCACCAAAAAATAAAATAAAGCAAAAAAACAATGCCGCACTTAATTACCGCCATCAATAAGCACCTGATTTACGTCTCAATTAGGCATCCGTCTTCTTTTTCCTCGAATTAATTTAAATACTACCCTCTCCCCCTCCATCCCCCCCGTGATGCCCCGAGGCGCGGCTAATCGACGAGCTCTTGTCTCTCGCATCATCGGCCGCGTGAATGATGGAAGGTGACACGGTTCGAGCCCCCTTGCACTTCCTCATTCACTCATCCACTCTCCCCGCTAATCCCTCACCTTCCCCTCACGCCCACATCGCTCTCTCTCTCCCAGTCCCTCCCTCTCTTTCCCCTCTCCCTTCCCTCATTCTCTTCTGAACAATTTTCTTGATGTTCCTTTAATAATGAGTCGGTTATCGCAGCGAGAGGAATGGCGCCGCTGGGTTATGTACGGCGCGCCCTCTTGTGATCTGTGTTAATCGCGGCCGCCGAGCACAGCGCCGCTAAATGGCCATAAAGCAGGGCGGGAAGGCGGCCCTCCAAGCGTCCATACTTAGCGGCGGCGCGCGGCTGTGATGAGCCTTGAGCGACGAATGGCACAACGCAGTGACGTTAATGTGATGGTGTTTAGGTGGTGATGTGTTGATGTGTACGTGTGTGCGTGTGTGTGTGTGTGTGTGAGGGAGGTAATGCAAAGAAAACCTTGGTATTGATGGATGTGTCTATTAAGGAAGCGTTTGTCCTAATACACACACGCGAGTCATTTCTCTTGTTTCTCGGTACAGACAAAGCAAGATGCAACGACACTTAAACCCGTTCATCTCAGCGCCAAGGGAGTGGGGCAGGTCTGAGGAGAAGTAAATGGTAACTTGCATGAAAGAAGGCGTGGCTAATTCAATGGAAAAGATATCCTGTCCATAGCACCTAGTATAATTCCTCATAATAAGAAAGGAAATGTGTGTGTGTGTGTGTGTGTGTGTGTGTGTGTGTGTGTGTGTGTGTGTGTGTGTGTCCATCTACTTACAGAACCCACCAACCACACACCTGTCCGCATGCAAGCACACCTGTAATCAAGGACAAATTCTACCCAAACTTAGTAACCGAACCTTCCACTCGTCAGACCACCAGCGGGTTCATTTATTTCTTTATTGCCTCGTGCTTTCCTTCTCTGCTTCGCTTCCTGCTTCCCTCCCCGTGTCTTCCCTCCGCCCTCGTCCTTCTAGTGTGCTGCCTGCGTCACGCCAACACCCACATTCATATTTGATGGTTTTTATGCGTCCAACATGCAAGGCTGGCCTGCCATGCCGCTTTGTGCTCACGCAACACCCGCCGCCTTGCCTCCTCCTCCCCTTCCTCCTCCTCCTCCTCTTCCTCCTCCATTTGTTCCCCTTTAGAAGGAAGGGTGTGAGGCTAACAGGGAGGAGATACTAGTGAGGGATGTTGGGGAGGAGAGAGAGAGAGAGAGAGAGAGAGAGAGAGAGAGAGAGAGAGAGAGAGAGAGAGAGAGAGAGAGAGAGAGAGAGAGAGAGAGAGAGAGAGAGAGAGGGGGGGGAGGGAGGGGGAATTAGAATATAATAACGATGCATAGCGGTAAGCATATTGTGGTAAAGTATACAAATAAACAGTTAATGTTGCTTGCTTTTGTAAATGTACTAATTGCCTTGAGTCCGTGTGTGTGTGTGTGTGTGTGTGTGTGTGTGTGTGTGTGTGTGTGTGTGTGTGTGTGTGTGTGCGTGTGGATCGTGCTTGCTTGTATGTTTTCCACGTACATATGAAATTAAGAATTGCTAGAGAAAAGAAAAGTCGAGAAATAAAATAATCGTAATAGACGAGAAAAAAAAAACACGAATGGATGAGGGGAAAAAATAATGGTACAGATTAAAGAAAATGCATTGTCATCTTGTACGTGACGCTTTATCCTTGACACAGTGTTGCATCTCACCCTTGACCTCACTCACTCACTCACTCACTCACTCACTCACTCACATGACACTCCTCACTCACGACTTTGCACTACCTGGCTTATAATCACTCACTCATGACTTTTGCACTCCCTGGCTTACACTCATCACCACCACCATTAGCAGAAGCCATTACAATTCCTCTACAGGTCAAATTATGAAGTAAAATCTATCCAAAATTTCCTCTTAGACTCAGAGTACGAGATAAGACGCCCAAACCTTTAAGAATGCTGTTGGTGTTCATCTCATCTCTTCTCTTTAGTCTCGCTTTGCTGTGCTTTACTCATGCCCAGTCACTCAGCCTCTTGTTCCTTCTATCTGTTCTCTTACACATACAATCTTACCGTGCCTATCTCTATGTCAGCTCCATTTTGTATTATTTCTTTGGTGTACCTCTCATTACATCACTAAAGCGTCTCTCAACCCCTTCTAGCCTGCCAGCCACCTTCTTCCACAACCTGCTCCTGTCTCTCAATTTCTACAACCTCCTCACACACTTCATAACCCCATACGTTCTTTTCAACTCTTCAGGGATTCTTAACCTTCTCACAATCCTCCCTCACAAGCCTTTTCATCTCTCACAATTTCCCAACAAGCTTTCTTCACGCCCCACAATACCTCCAGAACGTCCCTTAACCATCCGCTTCCTTCTTCAATCTTCCAGGGGCCTCATGACACCTCCAGGATCCTCCACAACCTTCCAGGAGCCTCACAACCTTCCCCATAACCCTTCACTTTCTTCCTCAACCTTCCAACCTTCCCACAAACCTCCACAACCTTTCCCACAGCCCTCCTCTTCTTTCCTCAACCTTCTTCAGCCTTCCAACCTTCCCACAACCCACCACAACCCCACTAAACCCCCCACAACTCTCCACAACCTTGCCCACAACCTTCGACTTCGTTCCTCAGCCTTGCAGGGCGTCGCTACCTTCCCCACAGCTCGGCAGGCGTCAAGAGGAACCCTCCAGAGTATCTAATTTCCTTAATAGAGCGAAGACAGCGCCGAGACGCCATCCATCACGCCATCTTGACGGAGAGGTACTCGTGTGTAATTACTGCTTTCCTCGCCGCTACTTTAGAACACAGTAGAACAGCAATTACGCTTTCACTAACAGGAAATGTGTGCTCGACTCCGCGAATTATTGATGGGAATTGCCTGTCGTTTTGCACTGTTTCGTTGGGGTCAGGAGCTAGGAGGAGGAAGGAAAGGGGAGGAGGAGGAAGGGAAGGGCAGTGGAGGGGAGGGAAAAATGCATCCACGTACGTTCGCGTATAAATAAATGCAGAACAAGGTGCGCAATTTGGTACCAGAGTGAAGACGTGGCTTTGTTTTCATTTGTTTTCTTTTGTTTTCATTGCTTGTTGGTTTGGTAAGTAAGTGATTATTGTGGTGATCGTTATTGTATTATGAGTGGGCGTGGTCTCCTTTAGTTACGGGTTGTGGTGTTGATTTTCCTCGTCCTGTTTCACTTTTCCCTTTCCTTCTCCTATTTTTTTTTTTTTTTTTTTTTGCAGTTCTTCCTCACTCATAATACCAATTCCCATCTTTTTCCTTTCTTCCCCCATATCTAAACCCATACCTAACTCCCCTCACTCCATAACTAGCCCTATTCTTTTCCCCATTTTCTGAATCTAATCCCTTTTCTCTCTTTTCCCAGTACCTCATTTCACCCCTTTCCCCATTTTTCTGCATATAACCTGTAGACGTTCCCCTTTCCCATACATACTCCTTTTAAATTACTTTTTTCTTTTTGCTTTCTTAAACTCCATGTGTTCCCCTTTTTCCCATTTCTAATCCTAAATCTTTCTCTTTCCCATACTTAACTCCTTCTTCCCCTTTCCCTGCATCTAAATCCCATACATTACCCATCTTTCCCCACACCTAACCCTATACATTCCCCGTACCCCATATCTACCCTCCCATCCCCCTCCCATCGCGCACTGGTGCTCTGCCATCCCCCTGTCTCTCCTCTACCTCCCCTTGAGTCTCCCCATCCCTCGCCCCCTCCCCTACACCGTCTCTTCTCCCTATCCCTCACCCCCTACCCAACACCGCGCCTCCCTCCCCATCCCTCACCTACCTTCCTAACAGTCTCTCTCCTCCTCATCCCTCACCTCCATTCCTACCACCTCCCGTTCCCCCCTCTGACTCACAACCGTGCCACCAACTACTCTGCGACCAATTAAAACAACACCACTTCCCTGTCACACCACACAGCCACACCACGCCACGCCACACCACAGGGATGGTCACTCAGCCAAACTAGCCACATCACCGAGCCACGCCATATCTCTCCCTCCATCCACTCCTGGTTATACATCCACATCACGCAGCCACACTATACGAGTACAGGTCCACCATAAAGCTTCATTCACCACAGCCACGCGCATCAACTCCACACTGGTTTGTTTACTCCACTGTAACACGCAGCTGCTCCTCTTCCTCCTCCTCCTCCTCCTCCTCCTCCTCCTCCTCCTCCTCCTCCTCGCTAGCCACACCCTGCTGCTAACTCTTCATATTTTTGTATCACTTTGCACACTTCCCTTAACTCAGAACTGAATGTCTATTTCTATTTCCCGTTTCTTTTGACGTGAGTGACTTGAAGTGCGTGAAGAGAGGGACATTAATACGTATTGTGAATTAAGTTGGTCTCTTGATTAGATTGTGTTGCATTTTCTATTTTTTTTTTTTTTTTTTTTTGGTGGGGTAACATAGCGGTAACATCCTCAAATTCTTGTGCCTTTAATGGTCCACTTCCGCACGTAAATCAAATAGATATATAGTTTATTGACTGCGCGTGAATTAGCATATTTACAAGCGAAACTACAGTGAAATGATGACTCAATGTTCATATTTCATCGTATGTTGTCCAAATTTTATACGGTAGTGCAAGAATGGGACTTTTCTATTTACCTGCACGTCATCGTCACGTCTGTAGCCACGTCACGCCACACGCCACGCAGCGCCGTCACATCAGTGCAGCCTCCTCCCCGCCACATCACTGCACAACACAGACGCAAAAACATTACACAAATACAACAATAGTACAGTATAGATGTGCTGCAATACTCTCTCTCTCTCTCTCTCTCTCTCTCTCTCTCTCTCTCTCTCTCTCTCTCTCTCTCTCTCTCTCTCTCTCTCTCTCTCTCTCTCTCTCTCTCTCTCTCTCTCTCTCTCTCTCTCTCTCTCTGTCGTTGTTGTTTCGCTGTTCTCTCGGGGAGGAAGAGGGAAGGAGGGACAGACACAGAGAGAGGGAGAGAGGAAGAGGATGGATGGATGGATAGAGAGAGGGAGGGAGGGAAGGAGAAAGGGATGGAAGCAATGAAGCAGGGAGGGATAGGACACACACACACATACACACACACACACATACACACACACACACACACACACACACACAGCACCCTCTCTCTCCACTACCACCACCACCACCACCACAAGCATGTTTTTCACGAGCACCCGCGCCCAACTTTACCAACTGTGGGTTCGTCTGACGGATCCAATATGCAATAAATTCCTCTTCGTAATTTTTTCCCAATGTTCATCGGATTGGTATTTTCCGCTGGTTATTATTGCGTGTGCGTGCGTGCGTGCCTACGTGTCTGCCTCCGTGTGTGTGTGTGTGTGTGTGTGTGTGTGTGTGTGCAGTACGATTACTGTCGCATCGTCCGCTTTGGCTTTGATAAGGGGAGGTGAGGTTAATAATTTATGGAGATACGGATGCCTGTTGTATTTAAATGTAAATGACTGGTTGTAAATGAGAGAGAGAGAGAGAGAGAGAGAGAGAGAGAGAGAGAGAGAGAGAGAGAGAGAGAGAGAGAGAGAGAGAGAGAGTATTTATGACTGAGTTCTTGTATTGTATTATTATCAGAACGTTTTGGCCAAGAGGAAGAGGAGGAGGCGGAGGAGAAGGAGAGGAAGAAGAGTTTAGAGTCTATTGTGTTATCGTTTATGTTTGTGTGGAAAGTATCCAGGATTTTTTATAAGTAATGGAATGAAAGATCTCAAAAGGTAAGAGAAGTTTATTTACTTGAGTTAATAAAATAGTTATGAAGCTCTTGTTTGGTCATTTAAGTTGTCAGTCAGGGCAGGTTAGGTTAAGTTAGATTAGGTTAGATTAGCTTAGGTTAGGTTAGGTTAGGTTATGTTAGGTTAGGTTAGGTTAGGAGGTTAGGTTAGGTTAAGTCAGGTTATGTTGAGTTAGGTTAGGTTAGGTTAGGTTAGGTTATGTTGAGTTAAATTTAGTTCGAGGTTTGAAATAGCATGTTAAGTTTCTCCGCTTATCTCAAATTATATTCATAAATTTGTTAAAGGTTTTTCTTCCTCAATATTTGCCAACCATTACCAGAGATATAAAACGCAATCTTGGTCACGTCACACACACACACACACACACACACACACACACACACACACACACACACACACACACACACACACACACACACACACACACACACATATCACGTGACTGGTAACACTTACACATCCCCATCTTATAATTAATCCAAATCACATGGGACAAACTTTTTTCCTTTAATATCCCCACTTTTTTTCCCTTCTGAATCGCGGCGCACAGTAAGGTTCGGTCTTGGTTCGCTGTTTCGGTTCATTGACTAAGTTTCTCTCTCATCCAGTCAGTCGCGCTTCCCGCCCATAAATTTCTCCCTTGACCGCTGGAAAATGCAAAATCGGTCAGACTCATCTCGGCCTGAGCGTAATGGCGGGCCGTAGCCGAATAATGGCCGGAGCCGAGCTGGTTCTGTGTTTGTTTATCCTTTTTGTGTTCCGCATCAGCACCGCTTTCCTTCCTCCTGTTTGTTCTTGTACTTCATATTATGTTTGTTATTAGCTCTTTCATTTACTTCGTCTCTCTCTCTCTCTCTCTCTCTCTCTCTCTCTCTCTCTCTCTCTCTCTCTCTCTCTCTCTCTCTCTCTCTCTCTCTCTCTCTCTCTCTCTCTCTCTCTCTCTCTCTCTCTCTTACATATCTGGAAAAACGAAAAAAGGAGACACCACGATTTTCAGGCCAATCTTCATAAAGGCGAAAGAGAAACTGAGCGGAAGTTCGCGTAAATTAAATAGATGTTAACCTGATCCGTCATTTCACCACTGCAGAGACACGAGTGACCACCAAAGGGACAGGAACACACAGTACACCAGAAACCCTAATATTATATCCAGGCAGTGAGGAGGCAGCGAAGACTTGATCTGATGAAGGACTGACGCTGTGTGAACCTCCTCGTGTTGCCTGGTGGATGAAAACGCACTTCACTAAATACTTTGGCACTCTGGCACTGTGACCATCGCCCCTCATCGTCCCTCATCGCTCCCCATCGGTCTCCATCACCACGCCAGCAGGTTACACAGACGCCTGGCACCTCAACACGCTGTCAGGAGCAAAAAAGCAAGGTAGATACAACTTAATGGTTAAGAAATTGACGAGGACACGGCATGCTCGCCTCGACTGTCTGTCTGCGATTTTATCAGAAACCCGCGAACCGATGCCACCCGTTTTGTGCATGACACTCCCCGACAGGTATTGTCAGCTAGAGTTTTTTTTTTTTAGTTTTTCTTTTTTTATGGAATTTGTTTGATGGAAAAAATGCTGTATAGAAAAGTGAAGTAAGGCGTAAAGTTGAATTGTACGGTGGCTCTTCTTGTTCTTCATTGATTGATGTCTCTTTGTTCTTTCTTTCTCTCTCTCTCTCTCTCTCTCTCTCTCTCTCTCTCTCTCTCTCTCTCTCTCTCTCTCTCTCTCTCTCTCTCTCTCAAGTGGAAAAGATATATACGTTTGTTAGTATATATTTTTCTTTTTAAATTTTGTTTTGTCAATGCGAAAATATTTTAGAATATTTTGTTATTGGCATATTATTATTATTATTATTATTATTATTATTATTATTATTATTATCATTATTATTATTATTATTATTATTACTATTATTATTTCAGGTTATAAATTATTCAACCATTTCAACGTCACCACCACCGCCACCACCACCACCACCACCACCGCCAGTCATCTTCACCTCATCGCCACCTTCACAGCAACATTCTCCTCAAAAGACTCGCGGTTGTTGATTATTACTCTCTCGCGATCACTGTCAAGGCTAATCCTCCCCGTGCTTTATGACTCAGGCGGTGAAATACTAAGCTTTTATTTTTTTCTCCTTTTTTTTTTTGTCTGTTTTTATCCAGGGTGTTTTGATTTCCTTTATTGGTAAGGTGTGTTTGAGTTTCCTGTATTTTTGTTTTGCTTTCTCTCTCTCTCTCTCTCTCTCTCTCTCTCTCTCTCTCTCTCTCTCTCTCTCTCTCTCTCTCTCTCTCTCTCTCTCTCTCTCTCCACATACCCATCCACCAAATCCACACTCACAAGACGTCTCATTCCCCTCCCTGCCACTTCCCCTCCACCTTCTCTTCCACTACTTTTTCACCCCCACTCCCCCTCCCCAATCCTCCTCTCTCTTCCTCCCCCTCTTCCCCTCATCCCTCACCTCTGTGCCATCACGCCACGTACGTCAAAATCCATCGATCGTCACTTGTCTTATTCCAGGTTTGTCGCGTGTCAGAGTGAGTTACGCCCTCCTTCTTTCTCCTCCTCCTCCTCCTCCTCCTCCTCCTCCTCCTCCACCGTTACCCTGTCCGTCACACACTTCATTTACTTCTTCCTTCTTCCTTCCTTCCTTCATTTCCTTCCTTAATCATCATCCCACTCGTCACTGCACACACACACACACACACACACACACACACACACACACACACACACACACACTCGTCACATTACTGAAAGAGAGAGAGAGAGAGAGAGAGAGAGAGAGAGAGAGAGAGAGAGAGAGGGGGGGGGGAGCAATAGACACAAAACCTCCGTCTGTCTGTCCGTGTCCATGCAAGACGACACGAACGCTTATAAGAAAATCCATCATTCTCGCCAGCGTCACCTAATCCATAACATTTAACTTGAGTCTCGTGAAGGAGGAGGAGGAGGAGGAGGAGGAGGAGGAGGAGGAGGAAGAACGAGCTACTCTGTCACATTTCAAACTCCCTGTCCACTCTGTCACGCCCTGTCCGCGATATCACAGCGCTGGGTCAGACGGATGATGGTTTTATTTGTCTGAAGTGACAGCGCGTTTGCTCAAGCCGCGCCGCCGAGCCTGTCATAAAAGTCGGGGTCCGTCTGTCAGCAGCTGGTCCCGCCCCTTAATTAGAGGACCCACCAACGACGCTGTACATTTGCATACTTCACGCGATGGATCATGCTACTGCTACTAGGTACTGTGTGGGGGGTGGGGGGAGTGCTGGTTTCTCTCTCTCTCTCTCTCTCTCTCTCTCTCTCTCTCTCTCTCTCTCTCTCTCTCTCTCTCTCTCTCTCTCTCTCTCTCTCTCTCTCTCTCTGGCCGTTCTTGCATTTTATTCCTCATTCGTGTCGCTGTCTTCATTGTCCTCCTCTTCTATCTCTTCCTCCTCCTCCTCCTCCTCCTCCTCCTCCTCCTCCTCCTCCTCCTCCTCCTCCTCCTCCTCCTCCTCCTCCTCCCTTCCCCTCACGTGGTTCTCTTCCATCATCCACTACTTAGATACACACACACACACACACACACACCTTTCCCCCTCCCACCTCACCCCCCACCCATCCTCCCACTAGTGTCTCCTTTAAGTAAGCTCCTAAAGGACTCGGCTTCATTAAAAGGAATGAGAATATGCTTTTGGCGATTGATGTCCATTATTTCTCTAATGGAGGCTCCAGCTGGCTATTGTAAACACATAAAGTACGAGGAAATTGTACTGATTGGCAGCGCGTGTTGTGCCGGGCTGCTTGCGTGCCTGCGGGTGTGTGTGTGTGTGTGTGTGTGTGTGTGTGTGTGTGTGTGTTGGTAAAAAAACTTGTGTGTGTATTTGTGTGTATGTTGGTAAAAAGCCTCTCTCTCTCTCTCTCTCTCTCTCTCTCTCTCTCTCTCTCTCTCTCTCTCTCTCTCTCTCTCTCTCTCTCTCTCTCTCTCTCTCTCTCTGTTGCCTTTGTAAATACACGATTATACATTTTGATCTCTTTTTTTATATTTGTCCGTGTCTCTGTTTGTCTGTCAGAGAGAGAGAGAGAGAGAGAGAGAGAGAGAGAGAGAGAGAGAGAGAGAGAGAGAGAGAGAGAGAGAGAGAGAGCATAATAAAAAACTAGGACACTCACAGGAACATACAAAAAAAAAGGCTTGAAAATTTATTAATGTGAACAAAAAAAAAGACAGAGAGAGAGAGAGAGAGAGAGAGAGAGAGAGAGAGAGAGAGAGAGAGAGAGAGAGAGAGAGAGAGAGAGAGAGGAAAACTGACTCACATCTCTTCCTCCCTTTCAAAAGAGCAAAATGGGACGCCGCCAACTTTCCTGCCTGAATGCTTGTGATGGGGTGATGGGGGGTGACGGGAGGGCACCAGCTGGACGTCCTTACTCACCCCTTACTCACCCCCATCACAGTGTCACTCCATCCGCTTGCATTATCTAACCTTGTCTCTTCCTGTGTCTTTCATCTACATTTTTTTTTCATGTTACTTGTTTTTCATTCATTTACTTTGTTATTCATTTGCGTATTATCTATTATGCATTTTTTTTATTATTTTTTGTTTAGTTTTGATGTTATCTACCCTTCATCTTCCTTCTCTGTTATCTGTCTTTCATTTATTTATATTTTCACTTTTTCTATTTACTATTAACTATTTTTTTTTATCTATTATCTTTCGTCCGTTTATTTCATCCACTTTTGCTTTCTTCTCTGACTTTCCTCCACCACTTATCCGACTCTTAACTGTCTTTCATCATTTACTTTTTCTATGTTCTTTTTTTTCATCCATTTTCTTTTCTTTACCTCTTAACCTCCCCATTCATATATCGTATCCTCTTTTCAATTTCGTTTCCAGTCTTAGTTTCCTCCTTATCCCAACTAAAACTTATCCAATTCGCATCATTTTCATCCTTTCTCACTCCTCCACTTCGCTCATCCATCCCTCACCCGTCCCTTTTTCTTTTCCAGCCACCTCTCATCCACCCCTCATTCTCCCCTCATTCTCCCCTCTCCTATCCTTCATGTCATCACCCTTTGAGTTTTCTTTCTCATTCATTTTTCTCGTCCCCACTCCATTCTTTTTTCTCCTTTCTCTTCACCCTCTGTCGCCCGCTTAAATGCAACCCAGTGTTTTATTTATTTACCTACTTTTTGGGTGTGTTCTTACTTGGTGTTATTGTTCTCGTTTTTCGTCACTAATTTCAGTATTGCTTTTGTTTTTTTTTGTGTGTTTTTTCATTTTTTTCATTGTTCTTGTTTATCATATTGTTATTATGTTTCGTCGTTTTCTTCTATGTTATTGTTGTTGGTTGTACTTTTATCTCCTCCTCCTCCTCCTTCCTCTTCCTCCTCTTCTTCCTCTTTCTCCATGCTGCGTGATGTTCTCTTCCTTGTTGTCTGTTACCTCTTACTCATAGAATCTGGAGTGGTAGAATAATCACACAGACAGCTTTGTTTGGGCTAAAAGGGCTGTTGCTGTTTGTTCTTTTCTTTGTGTTCCTTTGCGTTCCTCCTCTTCCTCTTCATGGGCATCACCTGTTCCCGATTTTACCTGAGTATTTTGTTAAGTAGCTCGCCTGTATTTTGAAATTGTTTTGATGAATTTTTATTTATTTATTTTTTTTAATCAGGCACATTTTCTTATTTTCCTTTAATATATTTGTAATTGTTCCCTACAAAGAAGACATATGTAGCTGTACTTTGATAAGAATTCTTCCTTTTCACGCTTTCCTTGTATCTTTCTTTCTTCATTTTGTTTTCCTTTTTTTCATCAGGTGCACTTGATAGAATAATTTTTTTCATATTTTAAATTTTCTTCGTTCTTCTATATATTTTCCTTTCTTTTAGTCGTTTCTTTTATATATTTTTTTTTCTTTTCTTGTACTTTTCCATATTTTTCTATTGTCTGTTTTATTTTCTCTGCTGAGGTGAGGGCGGAGTGTCAGCGGGCGGGAGTCGCGTGCCTCGAGGGTCACCACCACACACACACTCACGCCACTTCTTTCCCTTTTCCCATTACCTTATTTCCTCCCTTTCCATGTCTCCTCCCCTCCCTTCCATTTCCGTCCCTCCCTTCTTTTCCCACGTTAAATCCCATACTTTTTATTTACTTTTTTCATCGTCTATCTCATTTCATTTTCATTTTCTTTACTCGTTGCTAGTCATTTCATCTTTTTTCATCATTTTATGCCCGTTCTTCTCATCTTTCCTCACTTGTCCCCTTTTACTTTCAACCCCTCTCTCTTTTAGATAATTTCTTTCGTTCTTTTATTTTTTTTATTCTGTCTCCCCTCATCAGTCCTCACTAATGTAACATTTTTGTCTCGTTTATTTCCCACGTCTGTGTCTTATCAACAAAACAGTGTGCTATACGAGACACAAGATACGAGTGCCTCTTTCTGTTCCTGATCCCGTGGTTTCGTTATTGGACTTGCCAGCCCTTGGAGGTAAGAGATTTATCATATCGAATCATTCTATCCTCACTTTTTATTCCCTTTCGTTCTATGAAAAAGAAATAATGAGTTCAAGTTTGAAAAATTTTGGTTCAAGAAAGACTTGGTAATCAGATTGTTAGTGGTGGGTCATTAGGGAGCTTTAAAAGATTAGACAAATTTATGGATAGGGATGATAGGTGGAAATAGGCAGGCATGTTTCATACAGGGGCTGTCACGTGTAGGCCTGATGGTTTCTTGCAGCTTCCATTGTTTTCTTGCGCTCTTTTGTTCCAGTCATGTGTTCCGAATCAAACAAACAGTTGGTAATTGCTTATTGGAAGATGTTCTTATTTCCTTTTCTGACCTTAAATGCCTTACCTTTTCTCACCTTTCATTGCGTACTACCTTGCTCAGCTCGTCTTTATTACACTCTATAAAGTTTTTTTTTTTTTACTGACTCTCTGAAATCTGATGAACCTTTCCTATTGTTCCATTCTTTAGCTCTTCTTTCATGCTTGTTTTACCTCCACGACTTTCAATTTCTTCTGTCCTCTTGTCCACTTGTCACGTTTCCCTCCATCATGTAGCCTTTGACGTTTAAAATATCAAGGAATTTGGGAGAGGACGTAGTAATTAGAAAAAATAAAGGCCATTTACTATAAAACTCTAAAAAAAACTCTAAAAACTCTAAAAAACTAAAACTCTAAAAAAAAAAAATATTGTAGCAGAATAAAAAAAAAGTAATAAGTTATTTCCTTCCACACACACCTTCCCCTTCTCCCTCCCTCCCTCCACATCCACTTTCCCTCCACCTCCCTAACCACCCTTCCATCTACTAACTTCCCTCCACGTCCTCACCTCCAGCACCCTCCTACCCCCCAGACAATCCCTCCAGCTGTGACCCTCTTCCCCTTCCCCCTCCCCTTCTGTTCCCCACGCGCACCACACTCCCCTCTCACACCTGACACGCCCTCTCTCACCTGTCCGCGGTGTGGAGTCCGTAATTAGTGTCGTGATCGAGGCACCCACCTGTCACTCCACTTGGCACTCTGAGGTGGCATGTACCGGGTCGTGCCTTCCAGTGCCACCGTGAAATGTGACGCAGGGAACCCTCGCACGTGTCTCGCGAATTAAAAGTTCTGGGCGTTGCTTTTATGTCTCGTTTTTTGTCGTTTTCTTGCCTCGTGTGGGTGTGGATACGTTGCCTGGTGGATTGGGTATTGGAGTGTGGATAAGTGTGGATGTTATGTGGATAGCAAAGGAGAAAACGATAATTTTTTGATGGTAGAACAAAATTTTCGTTACTTCTAATAGTTTATTAAATTACAGCGGTACTTATGAGTGGTAATTGAGTGGACGTGTGTGTGTGTGTATGTGTGTGTGTGTGTGTGTGTGTAGGTTAGGATAATGAATTGTGTATGTATGTAGATGGATGGGTGGTCTGTGTGTTTGGGGGTAGGTTTGGAAAAATAGACTGTGTGTGTGTGTGTGTGTGTGTGTGTGTGTGTGTGTGTGTGTGTGTGGCCAGGTGTAGACAGATGTGGACAGTTGTGGGTGTGGAGGCCCGCCGCCGTAGCCACACTGTCTAATAAGAGGGGACAGCCTGGCCTGCCTTGCGTGTAGCACGACACTCCCCCCTCCTCCTCTCCCTTCCCTCCCTCCTTTTCTTCCCTCCCTCCATCCTTCCCTCCACTTCCCTCCTCTCTTTCCTTCCTCACTTATTTTATTCCTTGTTAATATTTTTTTCCTCCAAATTTGCTTTCCTCCTTTCCCCCACCTCCATTTCCCTCTTCCCCTTCCACCCTCACTTCTTTCTTTCTACCTCCTGAATATTGGTTGTTCCCTCAAACCCTCCCTTCCTTCCTTCCTTCTTTCCTTCCTTCCCTCTCCCACGTCCCTCCTCCCTTTTCTCCCTCACTTCCTTCTTCCTTTTTCCATCTTCCTTTTCCCTCCAAACTCGCTTTTCTCTTTACCTCCTCCTCCACTTTTTCCGTCTCTCCACTCCTTCCCCTTGCTTTCTCTCCCTTCTTCATATCCATCTTTTCTCCCCCTCGTTCTCTTCCTTGATTAACTTCGACGTTTGATCAAAATTATCTAGTTCATATATTCATTTTTTTTTTTCAAGCTTTGATATCATTGTTTGTTTGTTTGTTTGTTTAGCTCTACGATTCCACTTCAGTCTTATTTCTCTCTCTCTCTCTCTCTCTCTCTCTCTCTCTCTCTCTCTCTCTCTCTCTCTCTCTCTCTCTCTCTCTCTCTCTCTCCCCCTCCCCTCCGCTCCTTCCCTCCCTCCGCTCCCTCTCTCTCTCTCTCTCTCTCTCTCTCTCTCTCTCTCTCTCTCTCTCTCTCTCTCTCTCTCTCTCTCTGGGAAGGGGAGAGCATGTACCTTGGATTACGACCTTAGTGTCTAATTTCCATAATAATAACCCACATGCGCGTCTTGGGACAGAAAAGTGTGTAGTGAGAGAGAGAGAGAGAGAGAGAGAGAGAGAGAGAGAGAGAGAGAGAGAGAGAGAGAGAGAGAGAGAGAGACAAATAGGACTGATGTAGGATCGTAGTTAAAAAGAAAAAATATAAATCAAGCAATATGAATGTTTAAAAAAAATGTCTGACTACATGAACGAGATCACTTTTACATACAGACGTACAGACAGACACAATTATTCTTAAGTACACAATTATAACTTTTCTTTAATACGATCAGAAAACTGTTTACACCTGCAGTGACAACAGAAGACATACAACAGGGAGGGCGACAGACGAACACCGACAAATGAACGGAGACACAAAATGCTCGTTCATCCAAGAGAGAGAGAGAGAGAGAGAGAGAGAGAGAGAGAGAGAGAGAGAGAGAGAGAGAAAAAATATATATCGATTCCCCACAAATAAGGAAGAGAATAAGAAAAATCTACACTTGCTGTAAATATAAACAAGGAAAGAAAATTATTATAACACTATAGGAATATTAATAAAAAAAAAATTTGTCCCTTTACAAATAACGTGATAAAAGATTATGAAAGAAGGGAATTTGCAGTGACACCAACTGAAGATAAGGACAGGATTGTGTGACGGTGAAGTAGACGGCAAAATGTGACGCGTAGTGTGACAGTGAAATACGACGGTGAAGTGTGACAGATTAGTGTAACAGTAAAATGTGACGGTAAGATATAACAGTGAAATCTGACATTAAACTATAGAGACGAAGTATAACAATAAGATGTGATGGTGAAATGTAACAACAAGGCTTGACAATAAAGTAACGATTTATTTCAACGGTAAAGTCAAGCGGTAGAGAGGCGCAACAGTGTGATCGTAAAGTGTGACTCAGAAGACAAGGTGGATGTGGTGACGTTGACCCCGCGCAGGCCAGCGATCTGTGCGGACCAGGGACGTGAAATTGCTCTCATAATTTGGGTCATAAAAGATTGACTGGAGGCGTTTCTTTGTGTGTATGTGTGTGCGTGTGTGTGTGTCAGGGTGAGTACATAGCGCAGTCCACCCCCATTCTCTCTCTCTCTCTCTCTCTCTCTCTCTCTCTCTCTCTCTCTCTCTCTCTCTCTCCTCTCCTCTCTCTCTCTCTCTCCTCCTCTCTCTCTCTCTCTCTCTCTCTCTCATGCACACTGGTATACATGGATCTGAGAATACTAGATTTGTGTGCA
>NC_087172.1:12707429-12792429 GCF_035594125.1 Scylla paramamosain
CTCACTAGACTGGCGTTGCGCTTCTAATATTTCTGTCAAACAAATTCTGGCGTGCAAAGTTTCCGCTATAAGGATTATGACTTTCACTCGCTCTCACAACCTGAATTCACCTTAATTAGCAGGTAATTATCTGTCCCAAGTTCACCTGTGATGCTGCGCCTAATTGACATTATTGGCATAAATATTAATAAGGTAATCAATCATTGTATGAACAGCAATTAAGCCTTCAGTCCGTCCGCTGGAGACTGAACGCTGATTGAGGTTACGTCACGACAGGTAGGTGGATAGCGACAGGTGTGCGCCGCGACAGGTGTCTGGGTGGAGGAGGGCCGGGTATTAAATAGGTGTGTAAAGGTGTGCTGGTGGTAAAAGTGTGTTGGCGAGGGACATTTATGGGCCAGGTGTAATGGGAGGGAAGAGATGTATGTGTGGATGGACAGGTGTGTGTGTGTGTGTGTGTGTGTGTGTGTGTGTGGGGTGTGGAGTGAGTGACCTATGGCTAGCGTGGGTGACGTCGCTGTGTTTCGTTCAGTCCAGATCAAATTCGGGAAAACGTGACGAGAAAAGAAGTGAAAGAAAAGTCAGTGAGTGGAAAAAACGAACAGAAATCTTGAAGAAAAAACATTGAGAGGGAGAGAGAAAAAAGTATGCAATGACAGACAGGAGAAAAAAAACGGGGAAGAGTAAGAGAAACAAAAGAAAATGCACCATGAAAAAAAATAAATAAATAAAACCCCAACAAAACATCAGAAGAAAAACGAAAAAAAAAGATAAAACGGAAAAATATACAATGAGAAGAGAAGAAATATTAAAATACATGCAATACCACCAAAAAATAAAGACGTAACTGAAAAAAATAATAGAGAAAACAGAAAAAAAAACATTGTGAATATATATTAAAAAAACATATACCACCACCACCACCACCACCACCACCAGAAGACTCGTGTCCCTTAGGTCTGCCCCCGAGTCCCTCCAGTCCGTCCCACGCCCAGCGCCGCCACTTCCTTCCCAGGTGACAAGTGACTATCGTAAATACTGCATATCACCCAGTTACACCAGGCATTCCCGACTTGTTGCCTGTGAATAGTGCAGCGAGGAGCGGGGCAAGGAGGAGGAGGAGGAGGAGGAGGAGGAGGAGGAGAAAAAATAAGAGAAGTAACACTATGATGGTATAACGCGCCAGTTTCTTTTTCTTTCTTTTTTTTTTCTTCTAATATTTTGTGCGTTATTTATTTTTCTACAGTATTATCTTGATTTTTTTCCCATTTATCTCGTTTACTATATTTTCTTTTATTTATTTATTTTTTTTAAGTGGGTAATTTTGTTAGTTCTCGCTCAAGTTGTATTCATATCATATAAGAAACAAAAGTTGAAATGAAAAAAAAAATTGTCACGCACATGAGTAACAAAAATGAATCAGCTTTTATTTATTTATTTATTTTTCATTTTGCGTTCTCCTCACCTCTTTCCCCTTACCTCCTTTCCATTTCTTCTTTTTTTTTATTCTATTTATTTCACACAATTACTTATTTTCTCATTTCTCCATCATTCTCTCCCATTCTTTCATGTCTCGCTTGCTTCCTTCCTTCCTTTCCTTCTGATTCTTTTACCATGTTCTTATTCCTATATGTTCATTCTTCTCTGTCAGTTCTTTCTTCTGCGTTGTTATTCTTTTCCTTTCTCCTTATTGATCACCTCTACTGGTTCATGTCTTTCTTATTCCTTTCCTTCCTTCTCTATTTCATTTTCATGTTGTTTGTTTGTTTTTGCATACTTTCGTTCTCTATTAATTCTACCTTCCATTTACTTCTTTTTCTTTCATTCTCCTTTATCGATTTCCTCTATGTTTTTTATGTCTTCCTCACTTCCTTCCTTCTTTCCTTTCTTCTCTTATTTGTCGTCCTTTTCTTTATTTCTTTCACTTTTTTTTTTAATAAAAAAAAAAAAAAAAAAAAATACATGGCTTCTTCTCTATTAATTCCTCCTTGCATTTAGTTCTTTTCCATTCTCCTTTATCGACTTCTTCCACGCTTTCATGTTTTCCTTCCTTCATTTCTTCCTTTCTTCCTTCTTTCCTTCTCTTATTCGTCGTCCTTCTCCTCAACCCTCCTCACCTCCTCTTCCTCTCTCCTTCCCGTCCCTTCCCTCTCCTCCCTTCCCCACAGAGCCGTGGTGGTGGCGGCGGGGCATGTCAGTTGTCATTAAAGAAAGTGTCTGGCAGGCACTGATAGATGGAACATCAAAATTACTCTTTACATTATTACCGTCGACACGAAATATTCAGTACTCCGCCGTGCGTTGAATGTCTGAATCCATTTGGCAGTAATGGTGATGATGGTGTTGATGATGATGATGGTGGTGGCGGCGGCGGTGGTGGTGGCGGTGGTGGTGTCAGAATTATGGTGAGGGAAAGTGTGCAAGGGAATGGTGAGGACAAGTGTATATAGTGATGTTTCTTCACTTTTCTTAGTCATTGTTATTTATTTTGATTTTTTTTTTTCGTTTTCTTGATATCGATGGTGGTGGTGGTGGTGGTGGTGGTAGTAGTGGTGGTGGTTTGACAGAGGCTCATAAAGATATACACACACAGACAGACGGGCAGACACACAGACAGGCAAAAACTCACGCACACACACACACTCACGCACCCTCACACAAGCGAAGTAAAGATTGGAGGTGATGGGAGAGGGGAAAGGAAAGGGGGTAAGGGGAAGCAGGAAAGGAAAGGGATGGCAAGGATGGATACAAAGGGAATGGTGAGGGATGTAATGATGGGAGGAACAATATGGTGATAGTGAAGGTCATTCCCTACCTGGCCATTCTTCAGGTGAGTGTGATTAGGTGTCGTGTCTACTATTATTATTATTATATTGGGTGATGTTTCTCATTTCACGTATATGTACTTTTTATATGTAGTTGTTGTTGTTGGTGGTGGTGGTAGTATTGGTGGTGGTGGTGGTGGTGGTGGTGGATGAGGAAATGCATGGAAGGGATCAATTAAAACCCCCGCGAGGAATCCACCCTCACCTTTGTCATCCATTTTCCACCTGCCGACTGCAATCTTGATAATCACCTCACGTCCCACAGCACACACTCCCCAACACCCGCGCCTCACCTGCACACACACACACACACACACACACACACACACACACACACACACACACACACACACACACACACACACACACACACACACACACACACACACACACACACACACACACACACACACACACACACACACACACGAGAGAGAGAGAGAGAGAGAGAGAGAGAGAGAGAGAGAGAGAGAGAGAGAGAGAGAGAGAGAGAGAGAGAGAGAGAGAGAGAGAATGAATAAAAAAAGCAACAGTATACTCAACTCACGATAGGATCCACCACCACCACCTCCACTATCACCACCACCACCACCACCACCACCAGCGTCACCACCACCGCCAGCGGGCAGCACGCTCCCATAAAGCAGTCATCGCTGCCGTATCTCTCCCGCGGTGACAACACGATCGTGGGAAGCGGCCATTCCTAATGCAGTGGGCCGAAACACCACAGACCACTGATTAAACAACACAGTGATGCACAAAATCCGGCCATAACCCTCACCCATGATGGCATTACACCCCAAATCGCATCAGGCCGCGTTGTCAGCAGTCCGTGCATGGGAGTGGCTCTGATAAGCCCGCCACGCCGCCCCCGCCGGGTGGAATAAAGTTGGACAACATTTGCCGCGGGAATTGCCAGCCACAGTAGTAATCAGAGCGGAAAATTAGACCAGTTCCCCGCCAAAACAAGGACGCTGATGACGAGGAAGAGCGAGGGTGCGGGGGATTATGGGAGCTGTTTTTGTCGTCTTTAGAGGCCGCTGGACGACACAGCACCAATGCAAGCAGTGCCGCTGGCCGATACTGTGCCACTGGATGCCACCGGTAAGGGCCGATACGGTGCCATTGCGCGTCAGCATTAAGGGAGGGCACAGTGCCAATGGTGTCACTTAATGGCCGATGCAGTGGTAACGGGTGCCACTGTAAGTACGTGCACGATACAGTGCCACTGGACGCCACTGTAATGGTGGGTACAGTGCCAGTACGTGTCACGTAATGAGGGGTATAGTGTTGATGAGAGGCACTGTAAACAAACGATGTAGTGCCAATGAGTGCCGCTATTAATGGAGGACGGAGTGTCACTTTGTTGTGGGTGGTGCTGGTGGTGATGCTGCTGTAGTAGTAGTAGTAGTAGTAGTAGTAGTAGTAGTAGTAGCACCACCACCACCACCACCACCACCAGAAGTATAGTAGCAGTTGTTGATAATTGCAGCGATTCCATTGGTGTATGTGTGGTGGTGTTGGGGATGGTGGTGGTGGTGGTGCTGGTGGTGATGCTTGTGCTGCTTGTAGAACCGGTAATGATTATATCGCTGTTGCTTGTTGCTGTTGGCAGTGGTGGCGGTGTTAGTGAGGAGAGGGGGAGGGGGAGGAGTGGCATTGGTGAGTGAGTGAGTGAGTGAGTGAGTGAGTGAGTGAGTGAAAGTGTGATATTGGTATTGGGTATTGAGAGGTAATGGCGAATGTAAGTGGTGGTGGTAGTGGTGGTGGCAGTGGTGTGGTTGTTGTCGGTGGTGACGGTAGTAGTAGTGCTAATGGTGGTGGTGTGGCTGGCGGTGGTCATGATGGTGATGGTAACAAAACAAAGAGAGAGAGAGGAGAAGAAAAAAAAGATACGGCCAACATGAAAAGAAAGACAAAATGTAGCGTTGATTCTCATTAAAAGTCGGATCTCTTGCAGCATAAGATAAGAAACACCCCGCTGTCCCCGCCCGTCCCCCTCCCTCCTCTAAGACCCTTCCCGCCCTCCCCGCCTCCCGCTCTGTTAACTCTGCTGATACGAGATAAAAAGGGTGTCGGCAGAATATAGAATGAGGATGATGAGAGAGAGCGACGAGGACGAGGAGGATGAGCAGCAGCAGGAGCAGGAGGAGGAGGAGGAGGAGGAGGAGGAGGAGGAGGAGGAAGAGAGGAGGAGGGGAGAGAAGCGTGATTTTTGTCCTCATCTTGTCGTGATTGGAGTC
The DNA here is from genome assembly GCF_035594125.1 of Scylla paramamosain. Taxonomy (NCBI): domain Eukaryota; kingdom Metazoa; phylum Arthropoda; class Malacostraca; order Decapoda; family Portunidae; genus Scylla; species Scylla paramamosain. The sequence goes on from NC_087172.1 coordinate 12,712,498, forward strand.
ATTGGGCAGCAGAGGGAGGGAGTGGGGAAGAGTATTAGCCGTCCCTCGCCGCGTTAGGTCAGGTGCCGGCAGGATTATTTCCCAGCTGTTATCTTGCGTGCACGGCGAGGCGGCGGACATTCCAAGTCGCGGAAATTTTTGCCCGGGATATCTCACGAAGCGATATTGAGAGGCATTTTACTTAAAACCCTCGGAATGGTGAGAGGTTTATGGCGTTTATAGGCTGAGCTGCACCACCCGCTCGCGCCGCCGCACCTACGGAAGGGTCGCTTATAACCCCGTGTTGCGTTAAGGCGTTTTCTGATCGACGGCGCGGCTTGCAATAGAGAGATCGCAGCGTGCAGGAATGGCGGGGCTTTCTACGCCGAGCCCAGACGCCGCCGCCATCAGCAAAGCAAGGCCACGGTCACTTTTCAGACGCGTCAGCTTCAGAAAAATACATTTGCAGTGGAGTTTAGCATTGCACTTCCTTCCGCGGGGGGAGGCGAGAGGCGGGAGGCAGGGTCGGATCACGGCGATTTGTCCTACTCAGCCGCGGCCAAAAAGCTGCCAAATTATTAAAGTTGAGAGCGGGGAGAAGTTAAGTCCCTGGGAGCTGTGTGACGCTGCCGCTGTGTGCTGGTGGTGAGGGTGGTGGTGAGGGTGGTGGAGGTGGTGAGGACATGGGGAGTTGGAAGTGGTGGAGAAAATTGTTGAATACTGGAAGGGAGGAGGATATTGTAGTAGTGCTGGTGGTGGTGGTTGTGCTGGTGGTGGTGGTGGTGGTGGTGAGGTGCTTGATGGAAAATAAGAAGATAATTTAGTGTGCAATCTTGCGTGGTGGATGGTGGTGCTGGTTGACGGTGGTGGATCGTTACTGGTGGAAGGGCGGGAAGGGCAGAGTGGACGAGTGGATGATTGGAGTGGAGGAGGTGAAGTGCCAAACAAATGGTGTACAGATGCACGTGTTGAAGGAAGCACAGCGGCCACATCTGATCATTTCTCAGACGTCCATAAATAAAGTGGAGATCTATACGAAGACGAAAATTGAGATTTGCACGTTGACCAAAAATAACAGAAAACAATAAAGAGAAGAAAAAGCTTATATACTTAAAAAATTTCACCACTAAAAACTATAAAAATAAATAAAATAAAAAATTCAAATAACAAATCGTACACGAGTAATAAAAACAATAAACGGTACAAAAAAACTTACGGAAACAAAATAAAAATCTCAAAATATTATTGAAACACCAAGAAAAATGAGAGAAAAAAAAAAAAAGCGTTCACTCACACCAAGTCCCCTCAGGTAATATTAATGGCGTGTCACCTGGGAATTCGACAGGTGAGGTGAGAGGCACCTTACCTGCGAGTCGTCATTTATCAAGAAGCACGGTGTGTCATTACCGATTTTCACCTGACCTCACCTGAAGCACCTGTAACTTGTGCCCGTCACGGCGTGTGTGTGTGTGTGTGTGTGTGTGTGTGTGTGTGTGTGTGTGTGTGTGTGTGTGTGTGTGTGTGTGTGTGTGTGTGTGTTATATTTGTGTTGTGTTGTGTTGTGTTGTCAGGCACGTGTATGTATGTGTGTATATGAGAGAGAGAGAGAGAGAGAGAGAGAGAGAGAGAGAGAGAGAGAGAGAGAGAGAGAGAGAAAGTCGATTTTCCAATGTATATTTACTATCCATCTGGAAGGAAGGAAAAATTATACCTTGCTATGTATATCCGTATCAGCAAGATGGGCGTTCCTGCCTTAAGGTTTTCTTATACCTGTGCTGCCTTCCCTAAAAAGGTGTGCGCGTGCGTGGGCGCGTGCATGTGTGTGTGTGTGTGTGTGTGTGTGTGTGTGTGTGTGTGTGTGTGTGTGTGTGTGTGTGTGTCAGTAATGGACTTTCGCTCTTTCACACACACACACACACACACACACACACACACACACACACACACACACACACACACACACACACAGCCACCCAGCAAGCCTATAACCGTAAATACTGGGAAATTAAAATGATAAGACAATTTTCTTAAACAAACCTAATTTACATAGAATCCATTTTGCGCCAACGCCTCCATATATATTTTTTTCTTTATTGAGCTTCTTACATGCCTTGTTACATGATCCCTCCCTCCCTCCCTCCCTCCCTCCCTCCTTCCCTTTTCTTCCTTCCTTCCTTCCTTCTTTTCTTCCTTCCTTTCTTTCATTCCTTCCGTTAATCATTTCTTCTTTCTTTCTTTCTTTTCTTGCATTCTTCGTGTCTGTCTACCTTCTTATTTATCTTTTCTTCTTCCTTCATTTCTTCTTCCTTCATTTCTTCTGCCTTCATTATTTCATTGCTTTCTTTCGTTTCATTTGTTGTTCTTTCTTTCCTTCCTTCCTTCATTCATTCATTCACTCATTCTCTGGTTTCCGTTCATCTCTTTTCTCTTCTGTTTGTTTGCTTTTTTTTCCTCTCTCTCTCTCTCTTTCTTTATCCTCATTATTTCGTTCTTTTGTTTTTTTTTCGCATTTCTTTTATTTCATGTACTTTTACCAACTCCTGTTTGTCTTATTTCCCTCTTCGTCTTTATTCGAGTGTTCTTTTTTTTTCTCAAGCTTCTGCATTAAATTCTCCGTAAGCCATCCTTTCTTATTACCCTCCCTCGCTTTCTCCTTCTTTTCTTTCCTCTTCCTCCTTTCCTTTTATCCTGTTACTCTCACTTGCTCGGCTCTCTCATTCTCTTTCCTCCTCCTCCTCCTCCTCCTCCTCCTCCTCCTCCTTCTCCTTCTCCTCCTCCTCCTCCTCCTCTTCCTCCTGCTCCTTTACCACCACTATCCTATTTCTTCACGTTCCCTTCTTTACTATCTACATCACCTTTTTCCTTAATATCTCCTTTCGCACTTTCTCTTCCCTTCCACACTTCATCTTTCTCTCCACATCAATTTTCTTCCACCCTTCCACGTAACTTCCTCCCCTCCCTTCTCACAACCTACCTTCGTCTCCTCCTTCTCCTCCTCCTCCTCCTCCTCCTCCTCCTCCTCCTCTCCCTGCTCTACACCTCTCCGTAACCTCGCCATTTCCAGGCTTGCGTATTTTCCAGGAGCCGCCTGGACGTGCCATCTTTTTCCCTCTGACATTTTCCATTTCCCTGGAAGAGCGCCGGAGAGACCCATAAAGTGGGTTGTAAACTCCACCAAGTCGGGAATTTTAAGGGGAGGCCGGGACCCGCTCTCTCACTTGCAAGTTGGAGCAGTTGGTCAGAATCAAATTATGCTGCTTATTGAGGCTTACGGGCCCTTAGACGCCCCAGAGTTGGTCCGACAGCGACAGTAAACCCACAAACTTAGCAGCGTCCGCAGCCTCCGTCCTCCTCCCCCCGGTGGCCCGCGGAGGAAGACAGAAAAAGCGAAACATTTAAATGAACGTTTCCGCCGGGGAAGAGGCGAGCGCGACACGGAGGCGACGCAGTAATACCAAAGTCCTCGCCGCAACGCCACGCTCGGAAAATTATCTGATGATCATGTGAGCAAATAATCTACGACAGGAAAGTTTTCTCAGGCTAGTGTAAGAAGAAGAAGAAGAAGAAGAAGCAGGAGCTACAGCAGGAGGAGCAATAGGAGGAGTAATAGCAGTGAAGTAGTGGGAGGAGGAGGAAAACTAAGGAAATGAAGGGAAAAAAAATTACAGCGAGACGTCGAGTTGAGATGGGCAAAGTCCCCTCGGTGGATCATGCAGGCGCCTCCTCGCACGGCGGCGGGATGATGGCGGAAAATATTTAACGTGTGGAGGGAAGTGTCCGTCTTGGTAACACTGGCGCGGCCTCACCTCCCGCCCGCCTTTACGAGCTCTTCGGTCGGTTAATGTTCAGGAGTGGAGCGACGCACAAAGGACTCGGGGAATATGGCGTCCGCTGTTCCTACACTTTATAACACGGGCGTAAAACTTTTATTGCCTCCTCAATTCATCGCGCAGCATGATGATGGATCACCTGTTGAGCACATGCAACAAATGACACCGTCTGAGGAGCCCCTGACGAGATGGAGGGAAGGAGGACGGAAGGGAAGCGAAGTGAGGTGTGAGAGGAGACAGGGGAGGAGGGGGAGGAGGAGTCAAGCGTGGATGACTGTCAAGGGAGAGAGGGAGGGAAGGAGAGAGGGAGAGTTTGTGAGAGGCAGCAGGTGATGGGTTGGGCTCCACACGAGGATGAGGGATAAGAAAGGCTTCAGGGAGAGAGTGAAAGTAATGAGAAGGACAATGAAAGGTGAGAGGATGACGTGTGGAAGTGGCGGAAGTGGATGAGGGGAGGTGAACATCGGGTGGATTACGAAGGATGAAGTGGATGGAGGGAGGGAGCATAGGATGGAGGAGGAGGCATAAAACGGTTGGAAATTTATAGAAGAAAAGCGAAGAAGCAAGAGAGAGAGAGAGAGAGAGAGAGAGAGAGAGAGAGAGAGAGAGAGAATAACTATTAGAGATTAAAAGCTTAGCATGAATGACGAAGATTGGAAAGATTGAAAAATTACGAAAGAAAGAAGAGAGAGGAAGAGAAAAATAACTAAAGAGAATAGGAGCAAATCTAAACCCTTTTACTCCTCCTCCTCCTCCTCCTCTCCTCCTCCTCCTCCTCCTCCTCCCCACCCAAAGTCTCCTCCCTCTCAGTTTCAACATTCTCCCCTTCCTTCCCCACTCCTCCCAAGAGCCTCTCCCCCTTCCTTCCTTCCTCCCTCCCTTGCCTCGCCTTCCCTTTCCTCCCCGGAGTTTTGCCTCCCAAGGGTGACATCAGGAGGGAGGGAGAGGAAGGGAGAGCAAGGGAGAGAGGGAGGGAAGGAAAGAAGGGGATCTGGATGTTTGGTGACTATGGAGAGTGAGGGAAGGGAGAGGAGGGAGAGAAGGATGAACAGAGGGTGTGTGTGTGTGTGTGTGTGTGTGTATCACTTCTCATCAACAAACCTATTGATAACATTTACATTTAAACTCAATTCTGGTCCTTTTTTTGAATGCCCTGTGATGCGACGCTGATAAAGGATTGAATAGCACAAGTTAAACGATCTCTCAAACCGCCTTTTTCCAACTGAGAATATGCATATAAAGAGAATTCTGTAACGAGAATTTAATCAAGAAACACATCATCACTTTTTTTTCCTCCCTTTTGTCTGTGTGTGTGCGTGTGTGTGTGTGTGTGAAGCAGTATATATGTAAGCAAGTTGGTATTCATTTCGTGTATTTCGTTATTAATTCACTTATGTACCTGCGAGCGCTGATAAAAGGAGGGAAGCGTGACAGAAAAAGACGCCAATAAAAAGGAAAGGTAAACGGACAGACGGAGAGACAGACGGGCGTGTGAGATGACGGCCCTTAATGATTTCTGCCATTTTTCCTCTTTTACAACCATTTTTCCTCTCTCTCTCTCTCTCTCTCTCTCTCTCTCTCTCTCTCTCTCTCTCTCTCTCTCTCTCTCTCTCTCTCTCTGCACATGAGGATTTTAGGTTCTAGAGTTTCATAAATATATTTGAATAAAGTTTAGGTGTTCTGTCAGGTCTTTAAGGGATATTTAAGGACCCTGTTTGGTCTTTAAGGATATTTAGGGATCCTACCAAGACTGCCAGGGATATTTAAGGATCCTGTCAGGCCTTTAAGGGATGTTTAGGAGTCCTGTCCAGTTTCTAAAGGATAATATGATCTAATTCAATCTAACGTAACCTAACCTAAGCTAACCTACAAACAATAGAATGCATACGAAACGTGACATAAAGGCTTAAACACGACAACACAACACGACTAACCTGACACGACATACGAAGCACAACCAACGCAACACAGCACAACAAAACCCAACACAGAACAACACAACATGACATTAAGCGCTTAACACAACCCAACCTAACATGATACAGCAAGCACAACCTCACACCACAACAAAATCAAGCCAACATGGAATAACAGCGCAGCGTAAAAAAAAAAAAAAAAAACCTGACACAATATAACAAAAGACACGAATAACGCAGAATAACACAACTTAAGCTACAGGTGGGGAAAAAATAATAAAAAAAACAGCGCTAAAAAGGACTCAACAAAGCGTAGGGACGATGTGGGAGCATCGTCGCCACGCAAAAATGTGTGACGTACGCAACACAGGACAAAAATACTGCACATAAATCCTCTATCCAGCGCTGGGCAAATAGTGAGATGAAAGCCTGGGAGGAGGAGGAGGAGGAGGAAGAGGAGCGAATGAGCAAGCAGAGGAGAATTGGAGGAGAAATGGGTTGTTATGGAAGAGGAGGAGGAGGAGGAAATGAGCAAGCAAAGAAGAATTGGAGGAGAAATGGGTTGTTGTGGAAGAGGAGGAGGAGGAGGAGGAGCAGGCGGAGGAAGAGCAACAACAACAGGAAAGAGATGACAACACGAGAGACACAGACAGAGAAACACACACACACACACACACACACACACACACACACACACACACACACACACAACGCCAGCACAGGTAATAAAAAAAAAAGGCATAAAAAAAGTCGGTCATAACGGGTCTTCCTCCGACTAAGGGGAACTGAGGTGAAATTGTTTGTAATGGGCGAGCAACTGTGTAGAGATTGGCAGCGGGAAGAATGGCGCTGCTGGGATGTATGAACGCTGGAAAACTGGCGGAAAAAGAAGCGAGAGAGGGAAAAAAAAAAATGTTGTAAATAATTGGTCTACCAGAGAGAGAGAGAGAGAGAGAGAGAGAGAGAGAGAGAGAGAGAGAGAGAGACTGAGTGTTGTAACTATTTGTTTACGGGTGTATATATTTGTCGAGTTAATTAGTACATATTATTTTGTGAGGCTAAAAAAATATGTAGCAGAAAAATTAAATCATGAGCAGTTAAATATTACATTAATCCCCTATTTTATTATTTTTTTGGGGGGGTTTAACTATTTTGCTTATTCGTTCTTCTGTCATGTTCTTTATCCTGTTCTTCTTTCATTTGCTACCTTACGTTCTGTCACCTGCATGCAAAGTCTACGAAACTGTTTATCCTTACCTGTGAGAACACACGCACACACGCACAGCTGAGAATTCAATCCTTTACCCCACTCAGGTCAGTCATCCATCTAGCCAGTCACCCAGTCATCCATTCAGCCAGTCACTCATGCACCTAGCCAGCCATTCACCAGGCAAGCCACTTACTCATCTGGAAATGCTACCATTCATTCATTCACTCATCCATCCAGCCGGTCATCCACTCATCCAGCCAACCAGTTACCCACTCACCCATCCAGTGAGTCACCCAGTAATCCAGTCACTCATTCAACCAGCAAGAGACAGACCAGTCTTTCACCCACTCACCTATTCAGCTCTCCCGCTCACTCATCCACTTACCCATCCAGGTAGACCTATTAACAAACCCAACCACTCATCCAGCCACTCACCCAGCCAGCCAGCCAGCCAGACAGTGAACCAGCCAGCCAGCCAGCCAGCCAGCAGCTTCTATATAGAGTAAATCCTAACATCCCAGTAACAAATGAGTTTTTTATTAAGCTGTCAGAAATGACGAGTGTTTTCATTACCCTCAGATTGAATTCGGAGGATCTGGATATATTAGGTTGGAGGCTTCCCGCGGTCTCCCTGGAAGCCTCTGGTCCCGTTAAGCTGCTTGGCGGATTATATTATAATTGGGGGCCACTGCACTATTCCTCCCTTAGGAAAAATTAAGGCCGCCCCGTCTCTCTCTCTCTCTCTCTCTCTCTCTCTCTCTCTCTCTCTCTCTCTCTCTCTCTCTCTCTCTCTCTCTCTCTCTCTCTCTCTCTCGACCGGCAGCAGGGCAAGGGAGAGGAAAGGGAGAGCAGTAAAGTGAAAGGGTTCGTTACACGTTTTAGGCAGAGGGATACACAGTGAGAGGCGAAGGGAGAGGGAGAGAGGGAGAAATTGAGTATAAAGGGAGAGTAGGAAATGAGAGGAAGAGAAACTGGAGGGATATGTGTAAAATGAGAGTTCGTTGAGAGAGAGAGAGAGAGAGAGAGAGAGAGAGAGAGAGAGAGAGAGAGAGAGAGAGAGAGAGAGAGAGAGAGAGATGAGGAAGTGATACAGGGACAGAGAGAAAACGCAATCACCAGAAGACATTATAAGAGGGTGATAAGAGAGGAAGGGAATCAGCAGGGAACAAGAAAAGATAAAAGTATTAAATCCGTCGACCTTTTGTAAGTGTGTGTGTGTGTGTGTGTGTGTGTGTGTGTGTGTTTTCTGGACGCTGAGTTACATTAAGGGATATTTAGGTTAGGACAGGGTTAAGTTATGGTAGGTTAAGTTAGGTTAGGGTTAATTTAGTATGGCTTAAGGTAGGATAGGGGCCATGTATTGTAGGTTAGGTTGGGTTAGATAGGATAGGGTTAATATAGGTTAGGTTAGGAAAAGGTCAAGTTATTGTAGGTTAAGTTAGGTTCAAGTCATAATACCATTTAGCGCAACAAATAACAAGTGACGAGAAGCTTAGAATTATAATACAAGTACTAACGTAGAGAGAGAGAGAGAGAGAGAGAGAGAGAGAGAGAGAGAGAGAGAGAGAGAGAGGAATGGTAATAACAATGAAATAGAAGACTCCATTTCGCTGTCCCTTTCTCGACCAGCTTATTAAACCTTGAGCAAAAAGGTCGCCTCAGGTAAAGGTGACGGACAGGTGCCAAGGTGAAGCAAAGTCAAGCTCACCTGAAGTCTTCTGGTCCGCATTCTGAAACATTCTGGTGATCTTTCTCGACTGCATCTAATATTATACATTAGTGGAAGTTACTGGGAGTTTTCTTAAGTGTTTTCATGATTCTAGTGGCAGTTTGACAAAGACTCCGCACCATTAACAGGAAAAAACACCCACTGAAACGCGAGTAATCACATCTGTGGCCTTTGAAAATAATCATTATGAGAAAATAAAAGCGTTTAAGAATGGAAACGTTAGATTAAACAGAGATAAGCGCCGCGGTGAAGCGTACTATAATATATTCTCTAGATTCAACGTCACCTTAACAGGAACTTTTCTTTTAATATAAGAGGAGCAACAAAAAAGCATAAAGAAATAGGCTCACAAAAGAATAAGTCCCAATAGTTGTCAAAAGGGTTAGCCAGATGAGGGAAAGACCAAAATTTGAGGAAAAGGAAAACGTTGCGGGTCTCTTCGTGTGGGACAGCAGCGGAGGGCAGGTCGGGGCGCGATGGGTGAGCAGCTGCACGTAAGCGGCGGACAGGTTCCCCAAGCCGGCGGTCATGTAGCAGCTGCTGATCCAACGAGTGACTAAACCGCAGCGAGAGGACGAAGAGGAGATGGAGGAGGAAAAGGAAAAGAAAAAGTAGTCTTAGAAGATATTACAGAAAAGTTCAAAAGGCCACATATTTAGTGTCTTACCAGTCTGTTTAATTTCACTACACCACAATAAAATAAGGTATAAAGGCAAAACTTACCATAGTGTTAAGAGAAGGATGGTATAATCTACAACTAGGAGGAGAAGGAAGAGAAGGAAGGAAGGGAAAGGAGAAACAGGAGAAAATAGAAAAGGGTAACTCATGTAGAGGAAGTGGAAGAGGACGAGGATGTGGAGGAGGAGGCAGCTAGGGGAAGAAAAAAAGAGAGAAAGAAGGAATGGAAGGAAATGAAAAGGGTGATGGAAGAGAACGACGATGTAGAGGAGAAGAGGATGGAATGGAAAAGGGAAGCTACACTGAGCCCTCCTTCATTCCTCTGCCCGTTTTTCGCCTCTTCATCACCTTCATCCCATTCCTTCTCTCCCCCCTCCACCCCATTTTTTCTCTCTCCTTACCACATCCCTTTCTTAATCCAGTATTTTTCGTCTCTTCTTCCTATTCCTGAGAGATTTCATTCCCTCATCCTCCCTCCTTCCTTCCTTCACCCATCCTCCCTCCCTCCCTCCCTGCCCCCTCAACTGTCACTTCTCATCCTCCCCTTCCACCTCCCTCCTCTCCCTCTGATTCCAATAACTTAACTTTCCTTTTCTCCTCCTCCTCCTCCTCCTCCTCCTCCTCCTCCTCCTCTTCCTCTCAATCCCTCCTCTTTCTCTATATCAGCAAGATTAATCTGAAAAAAGGCACATTTTCGACTAATAAGAGATAACAACAACAACAACAACAACAACAACAACAACAACAACAACAACAACAGTAGCAGCAGCAGCAGCAACAACAAAAATAAACAGTGATAATCGTCTATATCATAAAAGCTGTCGTGTCCGTCAGTGTCTGTCTGTCTGTCCGTCTGTCACTGCCTCGCTCCTGCCGCCTCTCGCCTTCCGTCACAGAATGGCCGGTTTTACTGTGAACTACATAAAAGTGGTATTATTTGGTGCTAAAGGATGCTAGGAATCTTTTAATAGACAGATGGACAGATGGACAGATAGACAAACAGGCAGACAAACAGATAGACACTTACAATGCTTCTATACGTTATATAATGAAAAAAAAAAGTTTAATACATCTAGTTTACTGACTGTAATGAAATTTTAGTCCATAGTTGTATATGAAAATGACCCCTATTTTCTTTTTTTTTTATTTAAGCAAAAGCAAATGGTACTTTTTTACTTAGAATTTCTCACGTCTTACGTTGATAAGCGAAACTATTATTTATTTTTCCATTAAGTAATACCGTGTAACATTATTGATATATTCACCATTTCTGTCACTGTTCTTTTTATTTATTTAACATCACACAAACGCCGATTCCTTTTCCCTCTTCAACTGTAGCGACAGATAGCAACGAAATACTCGAATCTTACACCAAAAAGAAAACAAACGTAACTTCTCTTCCCTGCCTATCAAATTATCATCAGAACCATGAAAATACCAATGCTACGGACGTGTTATGACCACAACGAAGTTAAACCGAGCGAGAACAGCAACAACAGGGAACACAATACAACACACCCTAACACACACACACACACACACACACACACACACACCATTCTTTGCACTCACTTCTATTCCCTTCTTCCATCTTCTCCATTCTTCCTCCCCATACCTCCTCTCACTTCCCTTTCACCATCTTCCCTCCTCCCATTCTCTCTCCATGTCTCATCCCAACTTCACCTTCCCCCTCTTATGCCTCCTCCATCCCCTTACTCCTCCTCCTTCCCCCTCCATTCCTCCCCTTCTCCCAGGCGTCCTCCTTCTCTCCTCCCCATCTCACACTTGCCACCAGCTCCGAGTCTCTCAAAATATTTTCCTCGATTTCTTTTCAGCTGCTTGTCAACGTCAGGTCGCACGGAAGAGAGAGAGAGAGAGAGAGAGAGAGAGAGAGAGAGAGAGAGAGAGAGAGAGAGAGAGAGATGAGAGAGAGAGAGAGAGAGAAAACGAACACCCCCAAAGATATTCTCGCGACCTCCTTTTCAAACTTCTAAGCTTTTAAGCACAAAAAAGAAAATGCAATAAAGGAGACCACGACTTCACGCTCCCAATTAAACTTCGCTGCAGTTTTCGATTCCACGACTATTCGAGAAGTGACTACACAGCATTGAGTCTTCCTGCCCCTGTAGCTACCACTGCTGAAACAGAGGAGGAGGAGGAGGAGGAGGAGAAGATGATGATGATGAAATAAGCCAAATTGAAAGTAAGGATAGAATTATTTATAAGGAAAGGAGGAGGAAAGAGGACGAGGAGGAGGAGGAGGAAAGCGGAGAGATGATGAAACAGTCAAAATGAAGTTAAAAACATCTATGAGAAGAAGAGATGTTAAGGAATCCTATTGGTGAAGGACGACGAGGAGGAGAAGAGAGATGAGATGCTGAATCAAACCCAGTCAAAATGAAGGTAAAAAAAAAAAAAAAAAAGCTATAATGAAAAAGACGTGCTGAGCTAGGAATATAGATGACATGTATCGTGAGAGAAAAGTGCCAGTAAAGAGGGACAGGAGTAAGAACGAGGGTGGTGAAGCGTTGTGGAGAGGGAGAGGGGAAGAAAGGAAGGGGGGCAGGGGGGAGAGGGAGGTAAGAGGCACCATCCGCTACATGAGAACAACAGTGTGAGGGCAAAACCGTGAAAATCGTGCTCCCCGCTTGATCCTCGTTTTATTGTACTTGTGCGGCGCTGCCAGACAGATTGATTGACAGCGGGGGGGGGAGATGGCCGGCGTCCCGAACACCCTTGCCCCCTTCCCCTCTCCTCCTTTTCCTTCTCCTCCTTTTCCCCCTCTCCTATTCCTGCCCCTACTTCTCATCCACCTACGTTCTATTTTTTTCTTTTTGCTGTAATTTTTGTTGTCGTCTTCTTAGATCTCCTCGTCGTTGTCTTTTTCGACTTTTTTTTTATTTTCTTTCCGCCTCCCATCTCCTCTTTCTCTCTCTTTTTTTTCGCTCTTTATTGTATTTTTGTTGTAGTCTTCTCCTTAGTTCTCTTCTCCCTATTTTTTTGTCTTTTCCCCTTCTCTCTTTCTTTCCCTCTTCTGTTTTTTTTTTCTTCTCAATCTTGCTTTTTCCTTTCTTTTCGTCTTATTCTTTCTCGTAGTCCTCTTCATCTTTCCTCCTCGTCTTCTTTCTTTTATTTCCTCCTCCTCCTCCTCCTCCTCCTCCTCCTCCTCCTCCTCCTCCTCTCGCTTTTCTTACACTACATTCTTTTCTTTACTTTTCTTTCTTTTTTCCTTTGTTTTCTTCCTTCTATTTTTTTTCCCCGATTCCTTTGGTCATTCCACTAACATTTCACCGCCCCCTCTCATGGCCTCCCTCATTCCTGCGTCTTCCTTCCTCTTGTCTACTCACCGTCATTGCATTCCTCCTGCCTTCTCTCCTCTTCCTCCTCCTCCTCCTCCTCGTCGTCGTCTCCCGCCCCCTTTTTCCCTCCTTTTCATCATCCATAATCCAGATTTTTCTTCAGCATTTTTCATCCGCTTCGTGGTAAAGATGTTTTCCCGTCGCCTGCAAGAAAACACGGGGAAATTTCTTGTTTTTATTTATGGGGTCTCGCTAAAAATTGGCAAAAAAAAATCCTTGCTGTTTGGGAGAAAATGTGGCAAGGGTTTGGTGAGGGCTGTGGCATGGGCTGGTTGGTGTGGTGAGGGTTCTAGCGTGGGCTGGCTGGCTGGCTGGCTGGCTGGTTGGCTGGCATGGGTTGGCGTGGGCTGTGGCGTCAGTGGGAGGTTGTGATGTGGCTAATCGTTCCTGGAGTCTGGCTGTCCCCTTGAAAATATTAGATATCACAGCCTTTTCCTTTAGCTAACCCCCCCTCTCTCTCACTCTCTCTCTCTCTCTCTCTCTCTCTCTCTCTCTCTCTCTCTCTCTCTCTCTCTCTCTCTCCTTCATACATCATTCCTTCGTTCTTTTTCCTCTTTCCTCGTCTTTTAATGTAGTTTCCGTTCCTCCTTTTCTTTCTTTCCTCTCCACTTTTTCTTCTCAGTACAAAAAACTTTCAACATTTTTTTCCTGGCAGCCCTCTCAGTTAATGTCTGAAGGTGGCGCCGGTGCATGTGAGAGAGAGAGAGAGAGAGAGAGAGAGAGAGAGAGAGAGAGAGAGAGGAGAGAGAGAGAGAGAGAGAGAGAGAGAGGACGCTGGCAGCCTGCTGAATGAGGGGTAAAAGTCAAGGATTTGGTGCCCAAGTCGACGTTATATGAAGACCAATAATAATCTGCTTTTATCACAACCATCTGAGCGGCGCCTGTCGTCCAGAAATTATAAGCTGCCACTGTGATGGGTGTCGAGTGGAGCGTTTTGAGGCCCCAGTGTCGATACCGGCGAGACTTGTGACCTGGCTTACCGGTGGATTATTAGACAGGTATTCGAACCCGCGTAGTCTGTCCTGTTTTAGGCGGGTGATTGCTGGTGCGCTGGACATGATAAGAGCTTAATGTAGACTCCTCGCCCAGCCAGCGCGACCAGATTTATCCCTCGCATGTGAGGAGGTATTCAGGGTGGACACGCCACGCCCACACGTCGTTGTTTAGCCACACTACCGCCACACTTTGTTTCACTATTTAGCCACACTACCACCACACTACACCTCGCCACATTAACCACACCACGCCACACCATGCTACGCTACTTACCTAATCTTTTTTAATGCTCCGATGCCTCTTACTTCCTCCTCTTCCTCCTCCTTTTCTTATTCTTATTCTATTATTTTCTTTATCTGGTTTGCTATTCTTGGCCTCTCCCCTACCACCTTATCCACACACACACACACACACACACGCACACACACACACACACACACACCAGTCATGTTCCTGTCACTGTCATGTCCCGGGGGTTGACGCGGCCAGCCCGGGAAGACCAAGAGGCATAATTACAAGTGGTTCTCCGTGAAGGGCATCTTTAAGTGGCCGGCCCGTCGAGTCTCCTGCAGGGCTAACGTCTCGCCCTCACCTGTTTTTTTACCTCTTTTTTATCTTTTTTTGTGTGTTTTTTTTTTTTTTTTTTTAGTTTTTTCGGTGTTTTTTGTATTATAAGTTGCGTGACTGTGTTTTAAAATTAATTACTTTTTTGTTCTTTTTTCAGTTTATATTTTGTGTGTGTTTGTGTGTGTGTGTATGAGAGAGAGAGAGAGAGAGAGAGAGGAGAGAGAGAGAGAGAGAGAGAGAGAGAGAGAGAGAGAGAGAGATGACATTAAACAATACAAATAAATACAAAAAAAAATCAGGAAAAAAAAGGAAAAAATTTGGAGTGTAGATTATTTTTCCTGGACACTCGCCGCCCCTCCCCTCCCCCACTCCCCTCCCTTATTTCCCCTCTTTTCCCCGTTCTTTCCTCTCCCCCCTCCCTATATCCCCCCTCGTGCTAAGCCTCCGTGTTAAACAAGTGACGGTCGGCTGGGCAAGGGACGTGGCAGTGAGGGGGGGGGAAGGAGGAAGAGGGAGGAGGGGAGGTAGGGGAGATAGGGAAGGAGGATAGGGGATGATGGGGCCGTCTGGCGTTTTGGGTCACAACAACAACAACAACAACAACAACAACAACAACAACAACAGAGGAGGGTGAGTCGGGAAAGAAGGGATGGTGACAGGCGGCAGCGAAATGGAAAAAAATATATATTATTATGATTATATCAAAAAGTTAAAAGGGCCTTTAAATATCTCTATTTTCCTCTCTCTCTCTCTCCTCTCTCTCTCTCTCTCTCTCTCTCTCTCTCTCTCTCTCTCTCTCTCCTCTCTCTCTCTCTCTTCTCTCTGTATTCTTCCTCGTCTTCTTGTTTTCTTGTTTTCTCCTTTTCTTTCCTTATTCTTCTTGTATTGACTCCCTCTTCCTCCTCTTTTCCTCCTTATCATTGTTTACCTCATTCCTTTATTCCTCTTTCACTTCCCCTTTCACTCCCTCTTTCCCCTTTTACCAGCCACCCCCCTATCTGTATCCCTAAAAACTTCCTCTTCTCTCCTCTTTCCCTCCAATTCTCCATTTCTACCTTCAATTCCCCTTCACTACTCTTTCCTCTTTCCCTTAACCAACCCTTCACCCAACCATCTTTATCCCCCAAAAAAACTTTCCTCGTCTCCCTCTTTACCCCCCGACTTTTCCCTCCCACCAACAATATCCCTCCTACCTTCCCTTCCCTCCCTCCCCAGCGGCTCCCCTCATTCCCTCCTTATCGTGGCGGGGAGGGAGCAGTGTCGGGGAGCCATTACCGCGGCGAGGCACAACACAAGAACGTGACTCCAGCTCTCCTAAGACGATGATCTTAAGAAGAACGTGAACACTTTCCTTTCCTCGCAAACTTTTATATTAGCGGCGGTAAAGGCGACTACACACACACACACACACACACACACACACACACACACACACACCGCCGTCCTTCTCCTTCTTTGTCTTTGTTTTCTTCTTCCACCTCCTCTTTGTTTTCTCCTTCCCTTTCCTTAATTTTCATTCTCTTCCGTCTGTTTTTTTTATTTCTTCCTCCTTTGCTTCCTTTTTCTTTCTTCTTCTACTACTTTTCTTCCTTCTTCTTCTTCCTTCTCCTCCTCCTCATTGTTGTCTCTTTTCTTCATTTTTTTTAATTCTCTTCCTCTTCCGCATCATTTTTCATTTCCTACTCCTTTCCTTCCCTTTTCCTTCCTCTTCCTCTCCGTCATCTATTTATCCTCTTCCCCCCTATCTTCCTCTATGTTACTTTGTTTTCCTTTCTTTTTTCCCTCCTCCTCCTCCTTCCTTCCTTCCTTCCTTCCTTCCTTCTTTTCTCTCCTTTCACTTCTCTTCCTCCTCCTACGTTTCCTTCTCCTTCCTTTATTCCTTCCGTACAAACTCTCTCTCTCTCTCTCTCTCTCTCTCTCTCTCTCTCTCTCTCTCTCTCTCTCTCTCTCTCTCTCTCTCTCTCTCTCTCTCTCTCAGGAAACCACTCTTTTTATTATCAAATTTTTCTTTACATTTTCTAAGAGGATAATATTTGGTTGCTGGTTAAGTGGTATGGTGGGTGGCTGGGGGCGTGAGGGAGCTGGGGGAGTGAGGGGGTGAATGGGTGAAAGGGTGGGTGAGTGGGTGAGCTTTCTTGGGTGTTGTGTCTTCTACATACCTACTAAACTTGCTTCTTGTTCTTTTCCTTTATTTATTTATTTTTTATTCTCTCTCTCTCTCTTGTCGGTGTTTATGAAATTATGCAGTCACCCTTTGTCACAGAAAACGAAGACCGTGTTTCTACATACCTACTAAACTTGCTTCTTGTTATTTTCCTTTATTTATTTATTTTTTTATTTTCTCTCTCTCTTGTCGGTGTTTATGAAATTATGCAGTCACCCTTTGCCACAGAAAACGGAGACCGGATCACCAGATTTCACGAACACGGAGGCGGTGTCCAAAAGATGCGATGAATTACACACAGGAAGCGGAGGGACGAAGGGAAGCATCAGCAGGCGATACATAAAGGAATATTTGGTTTCCTGGGTCATTTTATGAGAACGAGACGCGAAGGGGGGGGGAATTACTTGTTGATAAAGATTTTGTGACAGACAAGCGAAAGGACGAGGTGGACAGCAGGTTGAGTTATGAATGTAGAGAGAGGGACGGGACGGGGACGGGCGGAGCAGGAGGACGAAGAGTTGGCGGAGGGAAGGAAGGAAAGAAGGTAAGGGAAAAGTATAGGGAGAAAGAAGCAAATGCAGGAGGGAAAGGAAAAATTAATGCACCTACTTGTGATATTGAGTGATAGATGGAAAGAGGGAGAGAAGGAGAGGCTGGGGAGGAAGGAGAGGAGGAGGAAGTGAAGAAAATACGAAGAAGGAAAACCGTTCAAGATATAAAGAAAATTTCACGCAAAATAGAGTGAAACAATAATGGAATAAACACAAACACGGGAAGGGAAGAAGAAAGAGAAGGAGAATGACGAATAGAGATGAACGGGAAGCGAACAAGAAACGGAGGAGAAAATTTGCGAAATGGAAAAGAACGACTTATATAAAATGGAGTGACGAAAGAAAAATTAACAAATACGCAAGTAAGTAGGGAAGGAGAAGACGGAGAAGGAAAGTGAATGAAAAATATGGAAAGATTAAATATGATTGAAGAAATATTACGTACTGTACAAGGAGGGGAAAAACTGAAGTAAAATCAAATTAATATACAAAAGAATGGATACACACGAATAGAGGAGAGAGGAAGAGGAGAAAAAGAAAGAGGAGGAGAAGAAAGAGGAGAAGTGAAGTGAGCATGAAAAAAAATAATAGTAATGTGAATTGAGATGGAAAACGAAATGTAAAACGCAGCGAAGAAAATAACACACACCCACACACACACACACACACACACACACACACACACACACACACACACACACACACACACACACACACACACACACACACACACACACACACACACACACACAGGTGAGAGTGAGTGCCTTCGTCTCCTCCTGTCCCGCCCATTCAGCCGCCCAATTCCCAGCCGTCCAGGTCAGAGGGCCACGTGTCTGCCCCAGCCTGGCCTGTCCCGCCCAGTGTGGCACTCGCCCGCCCCGGTGCCACCTCTGCCATACTCAGCTCCGTGCCAAGCCTCCTGACCACGCCCTTGTCGACTCCAGGGCCCCCGGAAGGGAAGGAATGGGCGGTAGGGACTCCTTTCTCCTGAGATTTAAATGTGGTTGAGGTGTGATCGTGCGAGTGAAAGTGTCACCTGCGGGTTTACCTGTGTCAGGGTGAGATACACAGGTGAAGGTGACTCTCTCTCTCTCTCTCTCTCTCTCTCTCTCTCTCTCTCTCTCTCTCTCTCTCTCTCTCTCTCTCTCTCTCTCTCTCTCTCTCTCTCTCTCTCTCTCTCTCTCTCTCTCTCTAGGAACCGGTGATCTTTGAAGTCTCGTCAGTCAGTCAGGCGCCGGCCCAGCCTCCCCTCCTCTTCCTCCCTCTCCCTCTCCAACCTCTCTCTCTCTCTCTCTCTCTCTCTCTCTCTCTCTCTCTCTCTCTCTCTCTCTCTCTCTCTCTCTCTCTCTCTCTCTCTCTCTCTCTCTCTCTCTCTCTCTCTCTGAAAACCGGCTTCGCACTGCTGCCTATAAAACCGAGCGATTTCCTGAACGAGAACTTCAAGGATTTGTAGCTCCTGACGACCCTGAGTCTTGCGGGAAGTTGTTGATATCGTCGTAAATTTGATGTTGTCATTAGTGCATCGCCTCAGTCTGCTCCTCAAGTTGTTATTTTTTATCGTTTCTTGCTCTTCGTCTTTCTCTTTAAGGGTGTTTTTCTCTCGGTGATCATTCGCGTCATCATCATTGTCGTCATCATCAAAGTGGAGGGTGATAAGAGCCGTGAGAACTGGTGTCATTAAGTAGTGTTGGTGGTGCTGCGGGTGTTCGTGGGGTCTTCATCCTTTTGACTTCTGAGGAGAGACGTGCGTGGTGAATCCTGCTTCTGTGCTTGTCAAGATTTAAGAAGGCAGAATGTTAATTGTTGATCTTTCTACTCTTATTGTAATGTAACGATTATTGATGTTGTTATCGTTATCATTATTATCATCACTATCATTATATTCTGTTACGAGGGGAGATTTTCATTGTTTCTCACCATCATCATCAAAAACCCTCATCACCATCTCGTACGAAGAAAAATCTAAATAGTTTTCCTCAACCAGATTGTCACTATCACCACCATCACCATCACTCATCCTCACAACCGCACCTGTCCCACCTGAGCCCTTACCTGCCCAGACACCCAGACACCTAAACACCGCGCGTCCTCCTCGGCTGGTTTACCTGAGCCACACCTTTTACCTGCGAGAAGAGAAAAAAAAGAAACATCACACGACATTGATACCTTTCATGGATCCCTCTTCCCCCCTCCTCCTTCCCTCTCCCTCTCTCCCTCTCCACAAGGTCAGACATCAGGTGGAGGTGGCGGTGGAGTCGGAAAGGCAGGACAGGTGAAATATTCCAAGTAGGAGTAGCAGTACCAAGTGAAGCAAGGAAGCCAGTGGACATGTAAAGGTGTGTTGGATTTTGCTTTCTTACCTGCTGGTCGCTTACACAGGTATACAGGTTCTCTCTCTCTCTCTCTCTCTCTCTCTCTCTCTCTCTCTCTCTCTCTCTCTCTCTCTCTCTCTCTCTCTCTCTCTCTCTCTCTCTCTCTCTCTCTCTCTCTCTCTCTCTCTCTCTCTCTCTCTCCTACTTTACCAGTTAACCTGTTTCCTTACCTTCGTCCTTCTCTCCCTCCCTCTTCCACTTTTTCCTCGCTCATCCACCTATTCCCTCCTTCCTCCACTTCCACTCTTCATTCATCTCTTTCCTTGCCTCTCTCCACCTCTTTCCCACCTGTTCCTTCCCTTTCCACCATTTCCCTCCCTCCACCTTCTCTTTATCTACCTTTTCCACTTCTTCCCATCCCTTTACGTACTTCTTTTCCCCTCTCCTCAACTATACGTCCCTCTGCCCTCCACCCTTGCTCCTACACTTATCCCCACCCGCTTCCATCCGCCTTAGCTCAGTGGCGGTGAAAAACTGGTGCACCTTTGCTCGCCAACCCCCGAAACACTCCGCTGAATGACCAGAGGAGCCCAGCTTGCCCCGCACACTTTATGGTCATTGACTCTCCATATTTTGGGTTGCGGCGGCGTAAGAGGTCGAGCGGCGCGGCCCAAGGAGGTGTGCGGGAGCCAGCAGCACGAGGTGGGATTGCTGGGGTTTGTTTTGAGGTTGTTTGGCAGTTTTCTTCTGCTTTTTTTCTTGTTGTTGATGTTATTGTTGTTGTTCTTCTTTGTCTTCGTTATCATCTTTTCTTCGTTCTTTTTTTCTTCTTCTTCTTCTTCATCTTGTTAGTTTTTCTCTTTCTTCTTTTTCTCTTTTTTTTAGTTAGTGCGTGTAAGTTCTTTTATTTTTTTAGGAACTTAACTTAGTGTGTGTGTATCTATCTGTCTGAGAGAGAGAGAGAGAGAGAGAGAGAGAGAGAGAGAGAGAGAGAGAGAGAGAGAGAGAGAGAGAGAGAGAGAGAGAGACCTATACACACACATAGACACGCACAGGCAAACAAACAAACAAACATACAAACAGACAGACAGACAGACAGACAGAGATTTAGCGTGTAGAATGCTCACAAAAAAGAAGAATGAGGTGTTTATAATGACAAAAATCCATGTTATCTACAATTCATCCTTACCCTGCATTGCTTCCATCCATTATCATCACCATCAACATCACCATCACCATTTCCTCTACACCACCACCACCACCACCACCACCACCACCATCATCATCACCAAAGGCTGAACTGAAACTATAAATTTCATCTCGTTTTCTCAAATTATAGCGGGCAGCCTAACGCCACTTATCCCTCAGATGATTATAGAGTGAAGGAAGCCGACAGGTGACGCAGGGGAGTGTGTACAGGGTGTGTGTGTGTGTGTGTGTGTGTGTGTGTGTGTGTGTGTGTGTGTGTGTGTGTGTATCATCGGTGTGACGTTTCTGTCCTTTGCTTTCTTTTTTTTTTTTTTCTTCGTCACTTTTCTTCTTTTCCTCCTCCTTTTCCTTATTCTTATTCTTATTCGTCTTAAGATTTGTTGTTCTCTCTTTCTCTCCTTTACCATCATTACCGTTGTTGTCGCGTTTCTTGTTTTCATTCTCTTAATTCTTGTTTTCATATTTTTCATCCTCTCCTCTTCTTCATTTCTATTCTGTGTTTTATTCTTTATTTTCTTTCTCTTTTCTCTCCTTTCTTCTCCTTTTTCTTACCTTCACTTCTCTTCCTCTTCCAGCTTTCTCTTACGTAAATCCCATTATCACACACACACACACACAGAGAGAGAGAGAGAGAGAGAGAGAGAGAGAGAGAGAGAGAGAGAGAGAGAGAGAGAGAGAGAGAGTCGTTTAGCTTGATCGCGCAGGATGATTGATAATACTTAGAGGCGTGTGATATAGATCCTCCTCCTCCTCCTCCTCCTCCTCCTACTACTACTACTACTACTACTACTACTACTACTACTCCTTTTCTGGCCCTCTTTTTTTTTTATCATGAAGGAAAAAATAGCTGAGGAAGAATGTCCGTGAAATATTTTTGAGTGACAGGAAAGGTGTTTCAGAAGAGGAAGAGGAAGGAGGAGGAGGAGGGAGAGGAGAAGGAGGAGGAGGAGGAGGAGGAGGAAAAGATGACTGCGGAAATAACTAGATAACTATTGTAATCTAGTTTCTGATTCAGTAAACTAGTGGATTAGACTCTCTCTCTCTCTCTCTCTCTCTCTCTCTCTCTCTCTCTCTCTCTCTCTCTCTCTCTCTCTCGCTAAAGTTGATTAAAATGTCTGGTAATATCGTTAATCGACTCGTTTGTGCATGCGAGTTTAAGAATATTAATCACCGTGTCTGTGTGTGTGTGTGTGTGTGTGTGTGTGTGTGTGTGTGTGTGTGTGTGTGTGTGTGTGTGTGTGTGTGATATGCCGAAATTGCAACTCTTAATCGGAAACTATGGAATATGAGACACTTGGTAAAAATGAGGAAAGTTTGGTGAAAAAAAAATAACGATAATAATAACAATGATAATGCATGAGTTTCAGAAGTAGAATATATACATAATAAAATATTAATTCATGATGGAGGGATGACTCAGCAAAATATAAATTAATTCTTTACTAGATTAACTCTCTCTCTCTCTCTCTCTCTCTCTCTCTCTCTCTCTCTCTCTCTCTCTCTCTCTCTCTCTCTCTCTCTCTCTCTCTCTCTCTCTCTTTCTCTAATGATCTTTACCTGTCAGTTTCATATTACTTAGTAGTAGTAGTAGTAGTAGTAGTAGTAGTAGTAGTAGAAGTTGTTGTTGTTGTTGTTGCTGTTGTGTTCAGAGGTGACAGTGACATGAGTTGAAGGGACCAGGGTGGAGAGGTGTAATTTAGGGCATACCTGTCGGGGAGATGTAATTGCTACTTACCTGCAGGAGGCCCTTGTCTCTCCCCTGCCCTTCCCCTTCCCTCTCCTTCCCTCCCCCCACAAAGACTCATCCTCACACTACTACTTCCCATTTTTTTTCCCTTCCTCTTCCTTTCCCTCCCTCACAAAGGCATCCCCCTCCCCTACATCTTCTCATTCCCTTCCCTTCCCCTTTTCTTCCCTCCCCTTATCTTCTCTTCCCCTTCTCTTCCTTTCTCTCGCAGCCACCCCTCCACCACATCCCCCCATTCTCTTCCCTTCTGTCTTCTATTCCCTCCCTTTCTCTTCCCTGTTCTCTTCTCTTCCCCTTTCCCTTTTTCTCGTGTGTCTTTTCATATGTTACTTTTTCCCCATCTCTTCTTATTCTTCTTATCTCTCCCCTCCCTTCTTCTCCATCTTGTTCCTCTTCTTCTCCCCCGTTTCTCCTTCTCCTTACTACTTATTCCCTTTCGTTATCATTGTTTTCTTGGTATAGATTTATTGTTCATGTATATTATTCTTCATTTCACATTTCTCTCTTATTATCATCTTCATTCATTCATTCTCGCATTTTTTTCTTTTTTGGAAACTTGAATATTCTTTTCTTATTCATATTGACACCACCCTCACACACACACACACACACACAGAGAGAGAGAGAGAGAGAGAGAGAGAGAGAACAAACTGCAGATTTCCATTATTCTCTCTTTTTCTATCTCTCCGCCCCTTGCAGTGGATTGAGAGAAAATCCGGTTGTATATCAATTAACTCAGGTATAGGAAGGGAGAGTAAGGTGTGGGAGGGGAGGCGGCAGGTGTGTGTGTGTGTGTGTGTGTGTGTGAGAGAGAGAGAGAGAGAGAGAGAGAGAGAGAGAGAGAGAGAGAGAGAGAGAGAGAGAGAATTGTAATGCAGGTGTAGGACAGGTATAGATTGTGTGTTGCAAATAATAATGCAGGTTTGCTAGATAAATGACGTCAGATTGCACAAAATGGAGAGCGTGAATTGTCGGATTTTTCCCATTCGAATTTCATTATTGCTACCTCTCTCTCTCTCTCTCTCTCTCTCTCTCTCTCTCTCTCTCTCTCTCTCTCTCTCTCTCTCTCTCTCTCTCTCTCTCTCTGTCTCTCTCTCTCTGTCTGTCTCTGTGTTCTCTCTTTCCTCACACACACACACACACACACACACACACACACACACACACACACACACACACACACACACACACACACTAAAGAGAACGACTGATATATGGGGAAGGTTTGCCACGCACGAAATAATACCCAGTTATTGCCATACATTTGCAAATTCCTCCCGTGCAGCATTCAGTTAATTGTTTTGGTCACCTGTATGGTTGTGACAGGTGAGTGAGGGGGAAATTAATAGTTTTAGGGGGAAATGGATGGTGATGATCAATGCACATTTAGAGGGGAATCCATTTCTAGTGAATCCCCAGCCATCATATCCATTGGAGCTTGTTTATATTAGCTCTGGCAATAAGGAGAAGCTTTGCCCTGTCCAATTGTAGGCGTGGCTTCCCTCGTGACGTCAGCACCCATCCACCAATCACGTGGCTGGTGTTTGTTTTTACGTGTGACGTCACGAGTGGCTGACCAATCACGAGCCAGGTTTGGTATGCATGTTTGTGAGGTCACGGGAGTTTCAGCCAATAGCGTGTGAGTTCTGTATTTCGTATCAGTGACGTTTGCCAAGATGAGAGTACGAAGTGGGCCCTTTTTTATGATTATTTTTTGGGTCACGTCATTTGGAGGCAGTGACAGTTTGCTGATCGCGCACAAATGAGTTATTTTGGGTGTTGCTCACGTGTATTTATTGCGTCACTGATGAGGTGAGGTGATGCAGTCGCTGGATTATGCTGACTGACTGACGGGAGGGGCGCCGGATATATTATGAGGATACTTTTTGCCCCTACATTTATTTCTTGTATGAGTAGTGGTAGTAGTAGTAGTAGTAGTAGTTGTAGCAGCAGCAGTAGTAGTAGTGGTAACAGTAGTAATAGTTTTTGTTAGCAGTGGTACTAGTTTTTGTTCTCTCTCTCTCTCTCTCTCTCTCTCTCTCTCTCTCTCTCTCTCTCTCTCTCTCTCTCTCTCTCTCTCTCTCTCTCTCTCTCTCTCTCTCTCTCTCTCTCTCTCTCTCTAGGTCAAGACAATCTGGATAAAAGAATACTAGGTTAGTCACCACCACAATCATCACCACCACAATCATCACCACCACAATCATCACCACCACAATCATCACCACCACAATCATCACCACCACAATCATCACCACCATCCTCATCATCATTTAAATTTAAAAGCAAATAGACAAAACAAATCTTCCTCAACCCTCTGCTCCTCATTTTGGTCAGTCTCTTCCTCCTGTCATGATATTATAAGACAAAAATAAAACAGTTAAACAATTATATGCATTTGTCCTACTTACGAGAGAGAGAGAGAGAGAGAGAGAGAGAGAGAGAGAGAAAGAGAGAGAGAGAGAGAGAGAGAGAGAGAGAGAATGAATATCACTAAACTCAAGCCACAACTTGCACAAAACAATACCAACCAAAAATAAACTTAAAAAAAAAAAAAGAAAGAGAACAATAACTCAGGAAAGTGTCCCCTTAAAACAACAACAACAACAACAACACAAAAAAAATAAAAAATAAGCAATAATATCTGTTGTTGTCATATATTAGACGTGTCCACGACAGTAATTTATTAACTATCAATCAAATTCATTCGGTTCACTCCTCTCTCACCTCTCTCTCTCTCTCCCTCCTCTCCCTGCCCCCGCCCTCCTCCACCTATCTAGCCCCTCCCATCCACTCCCCCTCGTCCCTAGAAGTACACACAGAGGTTTCTCCCCTGATTCCTCACAGACCTTCGGGAGGGGATGCGGGGAGGTGGGGATGAAGAAGGGAGGGAGAGAGTAAGGGAGTGTAAGAGAGGGTGAAGAGTATGTTACGAGAAAGAGGTGAAAGGGAGGAGTGAAGGAGAATTAAGGAAAGCATAGTGAAGGATAAGGGAAGAGAAGAGGGAGAAATAAATGAAATATGGTGAGAAGGTGGAATAAGGAAGAATAAAGGAAAAGGGAAAAGAAGAATAAGAAACGAAAAAGGGAAACAATAAGTAAACATAGGAATAGAGGGAGGGAATAGGGGATAAATGGATAGTTAGCGAGGTACGAGAAAGGGAGGGATGGAAATATTGGAGGGAGTGTAGGGAGAGAAGGGAGAGAGGAAAGGAGGGGAGGGAGAGCGAGTCTGTGGTGTCATCAATTGTTGTTTTGTTTGTACTCGCTGTTGTTGTTTTTGTTGTTGTTGTTGTTGTTGTTGTTGTTGTTGTTGTTGAGTATCGTTAGAGTAAATACAGTTATATATTTTTTCATTTATTTTCTTTTCTTTCCTTTGTCTCTCTCTCTCTCTCTCTCTCTCTCTCTCTCTCTCTCCTCTCTCTCTCTCTTCTCTCTCTCTCTCTCTCTCTCTCTCTCTCTCTCTCTCCTCTCTCTCTCTCTCTCTCTCTCTCTCTATTGACAAGCTTGGGTCTGGCTTGTGAAGTGCTTCAATTAAATTATAGTTCATTTTCTTTACTTCTTTGTTTCTCTATCTTTGTTTTCTCTTTCCATTGATTTATTTCTTTACCTCGCTCTTTGTATCTCTTTGTTTCTCTGTCTTACTATTTCTTTTGTTTCCCTCTTTGTGCTTTCTCTCTCTCTCTCTCTCTCTCTCCTCTCTCCTCTCTCTCTCTCTCCTCTCTCTCTCTCTCTCTCTCCTCTCTCTCTCTCTCTCTCTCTCTCTCTCTCACACACACACACACACACACACACACACACACACACACACACACACACACACACACACACACACACACACACACACACACACACACATTAATATATCACAAGACTGGTGACTTAAAACATTATACTTATCACAAAGCCAGCTCCTTAATTATCAATGCATGAGTATGTATCTATCGATGTATGTACTGAGTGTATGTATGTGTGTGTGTGTGTGTGTGTGTGTGTGTGTGTGTGTGTGTGTGTGTGTGTGTGTGTGTGTGCATGAATCACGGTATTGTTGTACAGCTACACAGTGGAAGCCGGAAAGTAAATCTGAAGGAGAATAATGAAGAGAATTAATGTGATGTTAAACAGTTTATTCAATTAGAGGATAAGACTACAGTAGAAGACATAGCTATGGTAATATAGTGTTCATAATCAAATAATAATAATAATAATAATAATAATAATAATAATAACTGAATGCTTTATTAATCAAGAAAGGTACCAAAATTTTATCATAACCTAGCGACTTAGCATATACAATCTAAAACATGAAGATACACTCACATCAAAAACAATAAATAAAAAGAAGAAATTAATTAAAAACAAATAAATAACAAACACAAAAATAAGATATGAGTGTATTCAGTATCAATGTAAAAGTTAACACATGCGCCATCCTCCTCCTCCTCCTCCTCCTCCTCCTCCTCCTCCCTCGAGTTTCAGATGAAGGAAGGGGAAGAGGGGACAGAGGAGGTGCAGGGGAAGGATTGAGGAAGGGATCTGGGAGTCTGGGAGGGATTTGAGGAAGACTGCAGGGGTAAGGGAGGAAGGAAGGGAGAGAGGAAGGAAGAGAGAGAACACACCTTGAAGGGGGAGAGGACAGAAGAGAGGAAAGGGCCGCTGGGGAGGGAATATTGACACGGAAAATGGAGGAAAGATGGAAGAAGAATGAATAGGTGGAATAGTGGATGGGAAGGATGAAGTAATGGAAAGCAGGAGAAGGAAAAGGAGGGTAGAGGAAGAAGGAACAGCGAACAGGAGATAGGAAAAACAAGAGAAGGAAGAGGAAGGGAAGGAAACGAAGGAAGGGGGAAAGAGGAGAGGCAAGGAAGTAATGGTATATACTCTTGGAGGGAAATTACAAGCAAGGAGGTGAAATATTTAGTGTGAGGTTTAAAAGGAAGAGCATCTGTGAATATGTGAGTTATGCTATTATAGTGGCGGTGGTGGTGGAGTGCTGGTGGTAGTGGTGGTAGTGGTGGTTGAGGGAAGTGGCGGGGAGTGAGCGGTACATAGTGGTTGTATTGCAGTGCTGTTGTAGTGGTAGTAAGACAAATGAAGGCAGAGTATTGAATTGCGTTGTGTTAGTGTTGAGAAATTTAGCGAAAGGAGCCGCGCCGCTAGTCGTAGTGGAAGGAGGAGGAGGAGGAGGAGGAAGAGGAGGAGGAGGAGGAGAAGGAGGAGGAGGAGGAGGAGGAGGTATTAGTGTCTTGTAAGTAAATATATAGATTACTTACACTTGCATTTCTACACATGAACAAATTTACTATTAGTGAAACGCTGAATAACTGTCACACACACACACACACACACACACACACACACACACACACACACACAGAGAGAGAGAGAGAGAGAGAGAGAGAGAGAGAGAGAGAGAGAGAGAAGCACCTGGGCCGGGAACATTCGTCATAATAACAGTCCCAGCACACACCTCCCTCCCTCCTTCCCTCTCTCCCTCCCTCCCTCCCTCCCTCCCTCCTTCCCTCACTCCTCATCGTCACTTCCATAATGGCGGCGCTCCCATGGGTAATTACTCCTCATGAGAATATGGTGGTAACCTACATAAAGAGAGAGAGAGAGAGAGAGAGAGAGAGAGAGAGAGAGAGAGAGAGAGAGAGAGAGAGAGAAAGACATCACTCCCCCTTTCTTTCTCTCCTCCACCTTCCTCCACCTTGTTCCGTATCCCATATCACCTTATTTCCCCCCTTCCCACATTCCCTACCCCTTCCCCTCGCCTCTCCTCCCCTCCCCGCCCCTGCCCAGCCCCCGCCCCCCACCCGTAAAGCCCCATAAAGCCCGGGACACCTTCATCCGCGTGCCATAAACTTTGGTGGGGACTGTTCGCACCTAATACCATCTGCCGGAGAGCCCAATATCGTCTCCATAAAATAGGGGTAGAAGAGGAAATGTGACTCCCTACTCTCCTCCTCCTCCTCCTCCTCTTTCTCGTCCTCCTCGTCCTCCTCCTCGTCGTCGTCGTCCACCAATTCCTCTTCTTCGTCTTCTTTTTCTTTTTCTTCTTCTTCTTCTTCTTCTTCTTCTTCGTCTTGGTGTTAATGTTAATATTCGTCTTTTTTTTGTCGTATTGTTGTTGTTCGTCTTCCTCTTCTTCTTGTTCTTCGTCTTCTTATTCCTCCTCATCTTCCTTCTCCTCCTCTTTCTTCATCTTCGTCTTCTTTCTCTTCGTTTTCTTCTTCTTCTTGTTAATTTAAGTTTGTTTTCTATTATATATATTTTTTTTCTTTTTTTTTCACAAGGAAACGAAAAAAATAGTGTTTTCATGAATGGCGGGTGAGAGGCGTTAAAGAAAACGGGATATGTATTTACTGTGTCAAGGGAATTTCGTTCATAGAGACTGAGTATTTAGGTCCATTTATTTCTTTATTTATTATTATTTTTTTAGACCAACATGTCAGTCAAGTGTATGTATTTATGTATGTATGTACTGTACCTACCACGTGTTTATTCTGTAGAGAGAGAGAGAGAGAGAGAGAGAGAGAGAGAGAGAGAGAGAGAGAGAGAGTGATACACAAACAGTACTTCTATCTGTCACGGGACACAAAAGCGAATCCTGAGATAATCCTTTTTGTAGGACTGGAGCGCCCATCCCTTTCCTACACACACACACACACACACACACACACACACACACACACACACACACACACACACATACACATAAGGGCCTCGTGACATATTAGTGACGGGGGTATGAAGGAGGAGGAGGAGGAGGAGGAGGAGGAGGAGGAGGAGGAGGAGGAAGGAGAGTTAGAGGGAGAGAGGGAGAGGGAGGCTGGCGGGATATGAGGCTGCTGCAATAGGAGGAGGAGGAAGAGGAGGAATGGAAATGGGAGAGAGAAGGACAGAGCAGAGCAGGAGAGAAAGAGAGGGGAGGGAAGGAGGGAAGGCAGTAGGCTGTGGAAGTGTAGGTGGGCGTGTAGGTGGGCAGGTGGGTGTGTGGGTGGGCAGGTGGGTGTAGTCCCTTTCACTGTGACTGCCGTAATTAATGCTCGGCTGCGTACCTTCTCGTTAGCAGCCGAGGGTGTCAGAGCGGCTGAAACCCAAATATATACCAGGAGTAATTTGTGGCCGGATGCATTGTGCGGGCAGCGAGGGTTGCAGCCGACGCCTCTGTTGCCGCTGACCGTTTATCATTATAATCATTCTCTGTGGCGCGAATAATGTTAATTATGAATGAAACATGGGCCATATTTCTCGCCGGGGGTAATCCATCACGTCTATAAATGTTAAACCGAAGCAAAAAAAAGAAAAAAAAGAGGGCCGCACTATTAATGAACGGGTGTGACAAGACATAAACATTCCAGACGTAATCTGTGGCCACCGCGACCATTTGCGGCGATTGAATGACCCTCGTTAGCTGCCGATGAATTTTTTTCCCCTCCCTCCCTCCCTCAGCCGCCGCCGCAGCCCGTACAACTCCCGCCACTTTCCGCTTGTTGTTTTTTCCGAGTGTAATCGTGAAGAGTTAATAGTGTTTTGTTCCCTTATTCTATCAAGAGGGCCGTGGGTGGGAGCCGCTCAGAGTCTCACCCACCAAAGAGGAACCGCGTGTCTGACTAACCTTTTATTGGTAGTGGCAGTTTTTAGTTGGGGAAAAATAAATATATATTGTTCCGCATCAGTTCATTGCTCTTAATCCTCTCGCCGAAATACGTGCGTGCCATTACCTGCCCGTTTGCAATATAATGCCGGCAGGTGATTCATTCTGCTCCTCACTTCGCCATGAGTGACACTTCCTCATACGTACTGCACACACCATTCCATACTTAACAGTGATACAAAATGACAAATTCAGACTGATGTTTAAGACAAGTAGGAGAAAAAATTATAATAAACGTATTGCTTTACAGATTTTCATTATTTATCTCTTTAGTTTTTATCCTCATACTCAAGTTGGCGAGGCGCGGCGAACGTGGCGGCGGAAATATGACGGCGGCGAGGCAGCGGCAGGTGACGGGCGGTCGGCAGGTGAGTCTTGCACCTGTCCTAATCCAGCAGTAATGGCGACGCTCCCAAATGAACTTGTCTGCATGAGGGACAGCGGGCGGCGGCTTGATTGTGTTTGCGGGTGTGCGGGCGTGAGGGCGTAGTGAACCTCGTGTGTGTCAGCTGCCGGGAGAGTAGGAGGAGGAGGAGGAGGAGGAGGATCGAGGTGTCAGTCAATGGGACACTTACCTGGTTATTCTGTTGACCTGTGGGGGCCACGCTTACGTTTGTGTCAGTGGTGGTGGTGGTAGTAGTAGTAGTAGTAGTAGTAGTAGTAGTAGTAGTAGTAGTAGTAGTAGTAGTAGTAGTAGTAGTAGTGATAGAGAGGTAAAGCAGTAAGGATGATGGTGAAAGTGGTGGTGGTGGTGGTGGTGGTGGTGGTGGACGCACCTAGGCCGCCTCAGGTGTCGTGTCCAGCAGGCATTAATTACTCTCCAGCCGGCCAGGTGTCAACCAGCTCATGTATGGCACGCGACTCGACTCCTCCCTCCATCCCTCCATCCCTCCCTCCACCCCTCCATCCCTTCACTCCTTCACCCATCCACCCCCTCCATCCCTCCATCCCTCCACCCCTTCAACCTTACATCCCTTCATCCCTCCAACCCACCACCCCTCCATCCCTCCACTCCTCCATCCTCCATCCCCAAACTCTTCCACCCTCCACCCCTCCACCCTTCCATCCCTTCATCTCTCCATCCCTCAGCCTCCTCGCTTCTCCTTTCTTCCACCCCTTCTTTCTCACTTCATTTTCTTTTTTCTCTCTCTTCCTCCTTCATTCCCCTTCCTTTCCTCCTCCTCATTAACTCTTCATTACCTCCACTCTTCCTTGTAAATTTCTCTTCTTCCCTCCGTTACCTCACCTTTCCTCCATTTGTCTACTTTGCGATTTCTTACATTTTTTTTTTATTCAATTTACCTCCTTCAGTCTTATATCTGTAAAATTATATCCGATTCCATTCTCTCTCTCTCTCTCTCTCTCTCTCTCTCTCTCTCTCTCTCTCTCTCTCTCTCTCTCTCTCTCTCTCTCTCTCTCTCTCTCTCTCTCTATCTCTCTCTCTCTCTCTCTCTCTCTCTCTCTCTCTCTGTCTATTTTAATGTGAAACAAATGGCGATCAGACTCGACTTCCGGCATTCGCAGCGGGCAACCATTTATCACCGGGGGCTGACGGGAGAAGAATTGGCGCGTTACACACTAACTTGCATTCAGCTTTGTGTTCGCGTCGCTGTCCGTTAATTCTTTTTTAGGCCGGAGACGAGTTGTGGAGGCGCTTGATGTCCTTTGTGCGAAAATTCTGATGGAAATGAAAGAAACGTCACTTTTTTCATTTCAATTCCAGCCGACTAGAGTGAGCGAGGGATGTTTGGCTCTCTCTCTCTCTCTCTCTCTCTCTCTCTCTCTCTCTCTCTCTCTCTCTCTCTCTCTCTCTCTCTCTCTCTCTCTCTCTCTCTCTTATAGTCAGGAAAAGTGTTATAGATTATTACTATCGTTATCAGATTATCAAAATATTATAAGGTGCAACAGGAATAATAATTGCAGTAGTAGTACTGTTATAGTAAAAACTGTTGTCTTTGTAGGGGCCATTGATAGTGGAGATAGTAGTAGTAGTAGTAGTAGTAGTAGTAGTAGTAGTAGTAGTAGTAGTAGTAGTGATGGTGGTGGTGATGGTGGTGGTAGTAGTGGTAGAAGCAACAGTAGTAGTAATACCGGTGATGGTTGTGGTACGAGTAATAATAATGGTGGTGGTGGTGGTGGTGGTGGTGGTAGTGGATGAGACATATCTTAGCGTTAACAAGTAGTTGTCAGCTCCTCTTTAATATCTCCGAGAACAAACCCTCCTTTCTCTCTCTCTCTCTCTCTCTCTCTCTCTCTCTCTCTCTCTCTCTCTCTCTCTCTCTCTCTCTCTCTCTCTCTCTCTCTCTCTCTCTCTCTCTCTCTCAACAGTTTCTGGTGACTCAGATAGAGGCGGCTGACGTCTCATGTCTAAAAATTTCACGGAAAAGTATAAATGAAAAAATTCAGCATCATTTTTGTCGTGTTGGAGGTTCCGTCTCTTTCTCCCTTAAAAAAAAATAGAATCAGTGTATCATTTTTCTCTGCACATTTCTTTATTTGTAGAGGGATGAGTTTTTTTTTTACCATAGTTTCACAATTTAGCATCACCTTTATCTCTTCCTTCTTCCTTCCTCTATACTTCCCTGTTGTAGTTAATGTTTAGCTCTCCGATGAGTGAGAACAGAAAAAAAGTTAGGTTCTGCGAGATGTACTTGATAATAATAATGATAATAATCGTAGTAGTAGTAGTAGTAGTAGTAGTAGTAGTAGTAGTAGTAGTAGTAGTAGTAGTAGTGATGGTGGCAATAATAACAATAACAACAACAGCAACAACGAAACAACTTATAAATATCACGAACAGTCTTCGCGTTTTCTGTTACAAGTCTCCTCGGAAGTGTACCTCGCGCCCCGCTGCTGAGAAGGGATCGAAACCTGTAAATAAGGAAGGAGTGGCAGTGCAGCTTGTCACGGGTGAAGCGAGAGGGAGAGGGAGAGGGAAAACAGCTGAGTCATGTAAACAATAGAAACATCAGCTGATTTTCCAATGTCCCCGATGAGTGACGTCACACGCGGGAGCTTCGAAAATTATTAGTGAATCTATACATTATGGACGAGAGCCATTTTATTTTCTTGTTTATTCACAGCTCGCCAATAGGAGGAGGAGGAGGAGGAGGAGGGAAGATAAGTTTTGAATGATGAACAAGAGAGGAGCAAATATGTTACAAATGTCTATAGTTTTACATATACGTCCGTCATATCCATTGGCTTTCCATAACATATCTATTTTTTTTTTTAGCTTTTAATTGTGTACCGAAATACTTTGTTTACTAGGAAAAAATATAAAGTTGTAAAGTTATGAGCAGAGACGTCCACTTTGCTTAGTTTTGCGTGCTAGGGGAATGAGTGAGTGGAAATTTGAAAACACCACAAGTAACAAAGAGCAGGGAGTGACACAGGCTGAGATCGGTGCAGCGAGAATGTATATGGATGAAAAATAATCAGTAAATAAAAAGAATAAATACAAATTTTAATGTTTGACCGGAGATGTATAGAGAAGCAGAGAGAGAGAGAGAGAGAGAGAGAGACAGAGACAGAGAGACAGACAGACAGAAGGAGAAATTTGGAAAGAAGTGACCGATCGAGGAGTGAAACAAACACTAGGACCATAACCACCCCCACTCTCTCTCTCTCTCTCTCTCTCTCTCTCTCTCTCTCTCTCTCTCTCTCTCTCTCTCTCTCTCTCTCTCTCCAGGCAGCAATGTTCCGCCGCGCGCCGTAACGTACAAAGCACAAACGCTCTTAATACATACTGAGAGATAAAGAAGAAGAAAAAAAAAGGAGTTAATTTGAAGGGCCGTGCATCAGGGGGCGGCACGAGGCACGTAATCCATTGTTTGGTCTCTGCCCGGAGCGGCGGCGCGCGTGTGATGGCATGTTGGCCCATTTGTTCCTCAGCTATAACGACCAAATTAGCATAAAACTCACATCGGCCGCGACCTGCTCTTGTTTAGCTTCTCCTGCCCCTCCCCCCATACCACCCCGCCTCTTCCCTTTCCCTCCGCTCTCCCCCTCCCTTATCCTCTGTCTCTCTCCCTCCTCTCCCCCCTCCTCCTCCCTCCACCGTCACGGAAAAAAAAATAGGAAAGGAAAGAAAAAAATGGCAAAATCGGGCCTTCAGAAAAATATATACGGATGGAAAGAAAAAAAAACGTTCGGAAAAAATATGAAATTACATGTACACAGGTTTTTGTCTCTGCTTTTATTTATTTTTCTTTTTTTTTTATTTTTTGATTTTCTCTTTTTTTTGTGAAGTTGTTCTTAATTCTTTTGTTTTTTGTGTTCTGAAGGTCGGTGGAGGAGGGTTGCTGGGGTGCTGGGGGGGAGAGTCTGTGTTGAGATATGGAGTTGTCAGTGGCAGAATAATGTTGCACGTTTTAGTATTTGTAATTCGAGAAGACGAGTGTAGTTTTTTTTTCTTTTTTTTTTTTCTTTTTCTTTCGACGTTTTCAAAATCAAAACTGAATTCGCAACTTTGCGCGCTTCGGTAGAGACAAAAATTTCGAAATGAATGATAAGTTTGTAAATTTAAGTGAAAGCTGAAAACAAATGTATATAAATATATTAAAAACAACAACAACAACAACAACTAAATGCTGAAGAAAAAGGCATTTAAGTTTTGCACTGAAAAATCTTATGAAAAGTAGAATAATACTTCGAGTTATTTACAAATAGAGTTAAATTAAGGAAGATAGAGAGTGAATAGAAGAAGAAGTCAGGAGTCTCGTATCAAGCAGGAAAACAAAACGAAACTAGCATCCAAAAATCTGACAGAAGAAAATAGCAAAATGATAAGAATAAGATACCAAGAAGCTAAACATAACCCGTCATTTCGCACAGGAAAAATACTTGTGAAAGAAAATGAAAATAAAACAAACAGCAAGAAAGAAAAAAAAGCAAAGAAAACTCAGGACGAGAAATAAATTGAAGAAAAAGCTTAAAAAATAGAAGCACATTGCGGAAGAATGGAAAAATCAAAGCGAAAACGCAAAAATCACTTTAAAAGCTAAAAAAAAAATTGAAAAAAATAACAAGGAAGTAAAGATTGAGGAGAAAGGAATACGCAAAAAAGAAAAACGAAGGGAAGAGAAGAGAAAAAAACAGCGAAAGATGGAGAAAGAGTTAAGGGGAAAAATGAATGAAGGGAAAACATACTTCGTTTTCTCTTTTCCTGGAAAGACGGAAGGAAAAAGAAAAAATAAGGAAGACTAAGGATGAAAAGCACAAATGAAAGTAGGAAAAGAGAAAAAGAGGATAAGTTAAGAAAAAAAACAAGAAAAAAGGAAAAATACACGTACATAAAGAGGGAAACAAAGATAATCGAGATAAAAAAAATCACAAAATTAAAGGAAGGAGCGCCACAGGAAGTAAAGGGGAAGGAAGATTAAAGGGAGGGAAAGCATAAATGTAGGAAAAACGGGGAAAAGCGGCTACAAGCTCTCTTTTTTTCCCCTCTGTAGCGGGTGTCTCTGGATGTCTATTACAAGCGACGGAGCGAGGCGATAGCGGGAAATTTATCGCCTTGCGTCGCCTGAGGAAAAATTTAATTCTCAGCCTTACTCACCCCTTCACTTTGATAACAAGGGCGGGAGGAACGGAGGGAGGGAGTAATGGAGGGAAGGGATGGGAAGGGAAGGGACGGGAGGGAAGGAGGGAAATGTGTTTGGCGTGTTGAAGGGAAAATTTTCCTCTTATTTTATTTATATTTTTTTTAGGTTTATTTTTATTTTTTGTCCCCTCTCTTTTTCTGCCTTTTTCCTTTTTCCCCCCTGTAATGTATTTGTTTGTGTATATGTGTGTTTGTGTCGATGTTTTGTTTATTAATTTATTCCATTCTTCTATTTTTTTATTCTTATTTAATCATACGCTAAGTTTATCTCCTTTCATTCCCCTTTCTTCACCATTGACTATTTTCTTTATCATAGTAGGCTTAAATTCACTGTAAGTTTGGTTCTCTTTCCCTTTAGAGATAGGTTAGTGTTACCTTATTTCTGCTTTATCGTGCACAACATTTAATTCCTTTACTTCCCTTTTTTCCATCAATTATTACTTCATAGTATTTCATTGACTTTATATAACCATACACTTTCCTTCCCTCTAGTGAGCGAGATGTGTGTTATGTTAGTTCCAGAGGCGCTGAAGTCCTGGGAAAAGCAGCGGAAAGGTGTACTTAAAGGGAAGTGTGTGTGTGTGTGTGTGTGTGTGTGTGTGTGTGTGTGTGTGTGTGTGTGTGCATGAGTGTGCTTGTGTGTGCATCGCGTCAGTCAAGACCAGTGACACGTACAAGCAGCCAGGGACACATTCTCACCCTAGGAGCGGTACAGCGGTACATCACCCTTGGGGCGCTACGTCACCTGGGCCACGTGACCTCGCCGGGGACATAACACTGCCCCGGGGACGTGACGCACCCTGGCCACGTGTCCGGCCCAGTGGGGGGCGCCAAGCACTCCCCTGCGCTGCCTCGCGAGCCTGCGACACGCTGCCTCGCTCCTGCTGTAGTGAGGAGAGAGAGAGAGAGGGAGAGAGAGAGAGAGAGAGAGAGAGGAGAGAGAGAGAGAGAGAGAGAGAGAGAGAGAGAGAGAGAGAGAGAGAGCATAATAAGTCGCTGCCCCGGGACTCATGCAGCCTTGACGCGCAGCCCTTGCAAGGAAGAAAAACGAACGCAGCAAAAAAAAGAAGAAAAAAAAAAACTCGTTCATTAGAGGCGCAAAGAGCAAATAATTAAAGGGCAGTTAAAGGACCAGTCAATTACCACCCTTGTTTACATGTTAGTCTCGTTGCAAGTCTGGTAACACTGCACTAAGTCACAGGCAGTCAGTGTTACCACCTCCATAATGTCACTGAGCCTTTATCCCTAATGCCACGCGTCCCAAGTTGGCTATACTGCTTTTCCCTCCCTTCACTGTCCCTCTCCCTGCCTCTCCCTCTTGCCCTCTCTCTCTCTCTCTCTCTCTCTCTCCCTGAGCGTGTGTGGCAAACGTCCGTGGGATTAAGGCGTCATTTACGAACGTGTGCTTGTGAAGAGTGATAAGGGAGCGTTTGGAAATTATTGTTCCCTTGTGGTCTTTCCTTTCTATTTTTTTATCCCTTTTAATTTTTCCTGACCGTCGATCCAAACCTATATTTGTGTTGCCTCTTAAATGTTTCAGAAGGGGAGGAAGCTTTTGAGTAGAACATTTATCGTCGGTTCCATGAAAAGATACGATAAGTTAAGATCATATACTTTTAATGAGTATTGTACGATGGTTAATTTCAACTCGCTATGACGCATTTCTTGGGGTATTTTGTGTGAAGGTTATAGGGTAATACATTTTAAATTTGTCGATATTCAGCATATGAGCGTTCGACATGAGGAAGGATGAAAGTTTGAGGGTTTGGGAAGAGAATGAGGGCAAAGATTAGACTTGCTTTCCGTTCGTGTTGCCGCTCACTTCATTGTCCTGATCTTTGCCTTACCTGTAGCTTTCCTTGCCAGAGAGAGAGAGAGAGAGAGAGAGAGAGAGAGAGAGAGAGAGAGAGAGAGAGAGAGAGAGAGAGAGAGAGAGAGAGAGACACGAATTGTGAAGATATTACTAAACAAACATTCAGGTAGACAGACAGACAGACGAATGAGCAGATAAATTGATACATACATACATACATACATACATATATACATGCATACATATTAATGGACATTATTGTATCATTCATTCAGTTCGTTTCTTTTTTTTTTTTTTTTGTCGACTTTTTTATTCCCCTCACACGAGGCAGCAGCCCACCTACCCTTCCTCGCTTCCCTTTCACTCTCATCCCTCCCTTTACTCTTCTTTTATTCCGCTTTCCATTAGCCTTTCTCTCTCTTTCTCCCTCCATCTCTCTCACTCTCTCTCTCACACTCAAACCCTTCATCCACCCTCCCTTGCAACACCCCCCTTCTTCCCAGCCCCTTCCCCTCGGTGCCCCCCTGCCCCTGGCCACGCGCCCTCTCGGTCTAACGTTGCACGGCCGCCGGAGTGTCAATTGACGTGCAGGAGGGGCGTGGAGGGGGGAGGGGCGGGGCGGGGAGCGGCGGAGCTGACGGCCGGTGTCAATCGGAACGTGTCATTCTGGTATTTAGCTCTGCGGTTAGTATATTTGGCGGCGGAGAGGGACGCCCGCCCTCCTGCGCCTGGACTCCCCCGTCACCGCCCCCGTCGTCGCCTCCGTCACCGCTCCGCCGCTCTCTTCCGCAACTCTCGCTGAAAAGATACAAGAAGATCGCACCTCTTCTCACGTCCCCTGCCTTAGTGGGACGCAGGGGCGGGACACGGGGAGGTTGGGAGGGACAGGGAAGGGAAGAAGGATAAAGGGGAAACAGGAACACGAGAAATGAGGCGTGTGGCAACCTGAGCGACCGACCCTTCTGTTGAAAAATAACTTATTAACATATTGCAGATGCAACGACGGTGTTCGGCGCTCATGTTTCCCGCTCCCATAATCCCCCTGTCCCTTGCAACACCCGGCTGAAGGGGCGTATGTCCACACCACCCGTAGAGCCGATCGCCGCGCCGCCCACACACCACCCCGCGACCTTAGTGAGCAGGAGGCGGCGACCGTAGCCATTACCCTCGTCAGCGGCCGCTCCTCGCCGACGGTTGGATCGTGTGTTGTCGCCGCCGCCCGGGACAGTGACGACAGCCATTTTTGCAGCTTTGTCTGATGACGGCGATGGTGTCTTTAATTTCCTCCTTTTGTTGTCTGATTTTCCCCTCGGCCTCTGGTGTTGATTAATCTGGTCAGCGTCTGTCCGGCCGTGTGTGTGTGTGTGTGTGTGTGTGTGTGTGTGTCTGTGTGTGAGAAGGACAGGCAAGCACGGCGCTGTCTCAAATTATGATAGTTCCGTCTTTCCATAGTATTGTGGATTGCTCTCTCTCTCTCTCTCTCTCTCTCTCTCTCTCTCTCTCTCTCCTCTCTCTCTCTCTCTCTCTCTCTCTCTCTCTCTCTCTCTCTCTCTCATAATTTTCCTTCTTTTATTCCTCCTGTCTTTGCTCTCACTTACTCCTTCCTCATTTTTTCAATTCTCTCCCTATTTCTCTCTCTTTCCACTCTCTCCCTCTCCTCCCCTCTCTCCCTCACTCACCCTTCGCTTTTCATTCCTCATGCTACGTTTTTTTTCTTTTTTTATTCCCTTCCTTTCCATTTTCTCCTCCTCTTATTCTATTTTCTCTTTTTTACCAATGCTCTCGTTCATTTTTTTCTTCCCCTTCTTCCCTTTTCTTTATGCGATTAGATTTTTTCCTTCCTTTCTTTGTTTCTCACTTTCTTTGTCTGAATATCGGCCTTGTTTTCAATTTATTTTATTTTCTGGTCGTTCTGGTATTTATTTCTTTATTCGCTCTTCTGTTTCCTTTTTCTGTTTACATATTCTTAAATGTATTTGCTTCTCTCGGAGTTATTATATTTTAACTTCTTAACTTTAATGTATTTTTTTTTTATTTTACAGATTATCGTAGTAGTAGTAGTAGTAGTAGTAGTAGTAGTAGAATTTGCGTTATTTATTTATTTTTTTATTTCTCTTTGGTTCATTCTTATGATTTACGAATGTTCATTTTATTTTCTTCTTCTCTTCGTTTAGTCTAATTTTCTTCAGTTATGGTCTGTATTTATTTACTTTTTTTATTTCTCCGTTATCCTCTTTTTATGATCTGTTTGGTCCCCTGTGTGTGTGTGTATGTGTGTGTGTGTTGAGATGAGAGTATGCTGCCTCTTCATCTTTTCCTCCTATGATATTTTAAGCGTGATAGAATAACAATTTCCTCTCATCTATTTGTTTTCCGTTCCTCTTTCTCATTTCTTGATAGCACCGTATGACTTTCAGCGGTGTTGTGCGTGTTGAGGAACGTCTGCTCTTGTCTGTTAGTTTATTTGCTTGTTCATCTATTCATTTGTTCAGTGTGTAAGTGATGTTCTGGCCAAGAGGAACGAAAAGCTGAACAGAAAGACCCAGTGGAGATGCCAGTCTTAGGGAGTGACGTAATATTTCTATATTTCTACAACTTTACATGCATTATAAAAAAAAAAGTCAAAAGTCAAATTCTCTGCGCAAGTCATTCACCACTTCACTACCAACATTTCCGCGTCATGACTATGTATGCATTGCTACACTTATACACGTGTTAACTCATTTCCCTTCTCTGTCTGTCTTTCAAGTTATCATCATAAAGTTTTCATTGGGTGTTCAAGTGTTTCAGACGTTCATCTTTTCGTTACGTCATCATCATTAAGTTATCAGTTATTCAAGTACAGCTATCGCCATCAAGCTGTGTACTTAGTAGACTGTTATTAACCCTTTCACTGCCATACGAAACAATAAAAGGACGAGAAGTAATGTATGAAATATTTATAAGCATGTACAAGAAAGAAAGGAATTAAAACGAATAGACTTTGCAATTTCTACCCAGTTTAGAAATTCGTGGTTGGCTGTAGAACAAGTAAAGTTGTTTCACAGTGATTAGTAGTCAAGGAGAGATGTGGCAAGTAACAGCCAAGGGGGTCAGTTGTTGAGTAATCATTAAGCCACTAAGTTCTTATAAGTTATTCAAGTGTTCCGGACGTTGGTGATCTTTCTATAAAGTTAGTGAATAAATTTAATGGTAGCAATAAGTTGTTAGACGTGAAATACATAACACCGTTTT
Source organism: Scylla paramamosain (assembly GCF_035594125.1). Lineage (NCBI taxonomy): Eukaryota > Metazoa > Arthropoda > Malacostraca > Decapoda > Portunidae > Scylla > Scylla paramamosain. The sequence continues at coordinate 12,753,056 of NC_087172.1, forward strand.
CTTTGGAGAGAGAGAAAATGGGAGGAGAAACCCTTTAGAATTTCTCTCTCTCTCTCTCTCTCTCTCTCTCTCTCTCTCTCTCTCTCTCTCTCTCTCTCTCTCTCTCTCTCTCTCTCTCTCTCTCTCTCTCTCTCTCTCTCTCTCTCTCTCTCCACCCCTGCGCTCCTCCCCCTCTCACTAGAGACAGGAGGGGCCACTAAAACCATTCTGCTGTTTTTGGAATATCTGCAACTAAAATCCAATCTTTCTGTACATTTTTTCATTTATTTATTTACTTACTTTTTTTACTCTGTGTATCGCATTCAGAGAGCGAAGAGCGAAAATGGAGTACAGAGAGAGAATTGTCGTGTGGATGAGAGAGAGAGAGAGAGAGAGAGAGAGAGAGAGAGAGAGAGAGAGAGAGAGAGAGGGGGGGGGGGGCAAAACGACATATTTTCAGTTTGTTCCCGGAAGTAGAGAAAAGTTACTATGAAGAAATTGTCAATATCGCAAAGTCATGAGTCTCTCTCTCTCTCTCTCTCTCTCTCTCTCTCTCTCTCTCTCTCTCTCTCTCTCTCTCTCTCTCTCTGGGAAAGTGAGTGTGCCTCCTCCTCCATCTCCTCCTCCTCCTCCTCCTCCTCCTCCTCCTCCTCCTCCTCCTCCTCTAGAGTTGAGCGAAATGCAGCGAACGCAAAACCAAACTCTATGGAAAATCAGGGAGAGGACCAGAGCAGTAATTGAAATTGACATCCACTTTCAGAACGGAATGGCATTTTCATAGCCCGGCCGGAATTTTTACTGTGCCAGCTAATCCGGACGTCAGCCGCCATTCCATCCGTCATCCAAGCCAGTTACCTTTTAGTCGCGAGTCCCACTTGATTCCCCCTCCGCCTAATTCCGCAGGTGAGAGAGAGAGGGAGAGGGAGAGAGAGGGAGAGGGGATAGTGAAGGACCTATGGACTGTACTGACTAAGCCACTGGCCATCTCTCTTCACTCACTTACTCGTTGATTCACTCACTGGCTCAGGTGTTTGATGGGAACATGATGGATTCGATTTAGTGCTTGTTTACTCACTCACTCACTCACTCACTCACTCACTCACTCACTCAAACATTGAAGTGCTTATAATGAGGACGTGATGGATTAAGTACGTACGGTAAATTTGTGAATATTCTTGTTTATTTATTTACTTAGTTCACTCACTCGTTCCTACACTCACTAAATGATAGGATGGCTTATGATTATTCGTCTCTCTCTCTCTCTCTCTCTCTCTCTCTCTCTCTCTCTCTCTCTCTCTCTCTCTCTCTCTCTCTCTCTCTCTCTCTCTCTCTCTCTCTCTCTCTCCATACCTCCTTTTTCCTGGGCGGTCGGCCATGCAAATGAGGCTTGGTTGGTGACGATCATAATTATCATGTTGACCAAAAAATGAAGGCTCTTTCCCCGCGTCAATTTTGGTTCCTGAGGGATTCCTTCGACAGGATTTTCATATATTTTATTTTTTAGAGGCAGGTGTGTGTGTGTGTGTGTGTGTGTGTGTGTGTGTGTGTGTGTGTGTGTGTGTGTGTGTGTGTGTGTTTAAGCTTTGTGCGTTTTTTTTTTTATTTGGATGAAGTAGTGGCTAATAATTTTTCATGTATGATTATGTGGTTAGTCAGTCTACTTATCTATCTATCTGTCTATCTATCAATCTTTCTATCGGTCTATCTATCTGTCTATCTATCTATCTATCTGCATTTATCTGTCAGCCTGTCTATTTGTCTATCTGTCTCTCTGTCTATCCATATATTTATCTATCTGTCTATCTATCTATCTATCTGCGTGAGTGTGCGTGCGCGCGGACCTTTACCTCCACGTATACGTACAACAACAGCAACAACAACAACAACAACAACAACAACAACAAAATATATTTTTACCATAACTTCTCATCTCTTGTCGGCATTTCTCTCATTCTCCTAATCTTCCTACGTCTTCTCCTCCTCCTCCTCCATCCTCTTACTTCTCCGTCTTATTTTCCTCCTCATTCTCCTCTATGCTCCCTATTCTTCGTCCTCCTGCTCCCTCCTCCTCCTCCTCCTGCTCCACCTCCTCTTTCTCCTAAATGCAGTAATGCAACTCCGCAATAACTCGCTTCGGGAGAGAGAGAGTGTGAGTGCGAGCGCTAAAGAACCCGGCCGCCACGATAATGGAGAGGAGGGTAGCGGAGACGGCGGGCGGAGGGCAGGCTGGGATTTATGTGAGGACGGGCCAGCGTACACCAGATCCCACGTCGACAATACCAAGAAAATGTTTTAGTGGGGGTTCGAAAGAGGAAGAGAGAGAGAGAGAGAGAGAGAGAGAGAGAGAGAGAGAGAGAGAGAGAGAGAGAGAGAGAGAGAGAGAGAGAGAGAGAGAGAGAGAGAGAGAGTAAAGAAGGAAGAGAGACACGAGGAAATAGAGATGAGCAAAGAGAGAAAGAGAGAGAGAGAGAGAGAAACGAGGAAACAGAAAAGAGGGAAAAGGAAAGAGATGAAAAAAGAGAAAAAGGAGAAACTAGCAAGAGGAAAATGAGGAAGATCTGCAAGGAAAGGATAAAGAAAGGAAGAGGAAGATGAAGTCGAAAGATAAGGACAAAAAAAAAAGAAAAGAAAGGAGAGGGGATAAGAATTCTGCAATGGAAGGCATAGGGAATGAAAAAAGAGGAAGAGGAAAGAGGAAGAGGAAGGAGGAGAATGAAGAAAAGCTGTGAGGAAGGTGAAGGGAAGAGGACGAGAGAGGAAGCACAAGATAGACACGAAGGAAGAAAAAGAGAGAGAGAGAGAGAGAGAGAGAGAGAGAGAGAGAGAGAGAGAGAGAGAGAGAGAGAGAGAGAGAGAGAGAAAGAGAAGAAGAAGAAGCCTGCGGTAAGGAAAGAGGAAGAGGAGAGGAAGAAGGAAGAAGAAGGAAGAGGAGGAGAAGGTCATGTAAAAGCAGAAACAGCAGCAGCAGAAGGCGACACGGAGGTAGGGGGGAGAGATAGGAGGGAAGGAGACAGGAGGGGGACGAGAGGGAGGGAACGAGGGAAGGCGCCGGGCTGGAGGAAGGGAGGAAAGGAGGGAAAAGTGGAAGCAGAGGGGAAACTTTATGATGTCAGCGGAGGTATATATATATGGCATCCAAGGTGAGTTACAATGACCGCCTTACGTGAAGGAAGAGGTGAATTTTTGCGAAAGAGACGACCGCCATTGCTCCTGCTCCTCCCCCTGCTCCTCCTGCTGCTCCTTCTGCTGCCCCTCCTGCTGCTTATTCGTCTACGGGAGCGTTTTTGGGGCGTAAAAGTCTGTATGTATGTGACGTGACGGAGGAAAACAACAAGGAAAGGGAGATAAAGTAAAAAGTGACCGGATAAAAGCATCAGGAAAGAACGAACGTGGGGGAAAAAAGGAGGGAAAAAACGTACCCGTGGAGTAGACACAAGGAAACTAGTGAGGGAAAATATATGGAAGCCGTGTTTCTCTCTCTCTCTCTCTCTCTCTCTCTCTCTCTCTCTCTCTCTCTCTCTGCAAAGCACTCATCTCGCTGAAAATAAAATCTTGCACTTAGACACACACTGGAGAAAAGGAATGTGTGTGTGTGTGTGTGTGTGTGTGTGTGTGTGTGTGTGTGTGTGTGTGTGTGTGTCTGCGTGGGGCTTGTCGGGGGGGACTGAGGTGGAAAATTAGAATAGGGGGAGACACGAGCCAGTCAGAAGCAGGGGTCAAGGAAGAGGAGGACGAGAAGTAGAGAGAGAGAGAGAGAGAGAGAGAGAGAGAGAGAGAGAGAGAGAGAGAGAGAGAGAGAGAGACTTAAAGGATACGTCTAAGAAACTAAACTATGATAAAGAAAAGCAAAAGTGTTATGATAAAAAAAAAGCATAATTTGGTGACATAAGTGAACAAGAATGGTGATAAATCATGCCAGAGAAAATCAGGAGTTATAAATTAATGAAAAATATATAGAGCTGAAAAAGATGAAAATATAGATAGATAAAAAAAACAGACGGATTAAATAAAGAATAACGGGAACCAGTAAACAAAGAGACGAGTACAGAAAATAAGATAGAATTAAGAGACGCCTGTAAATGAAAGAAAAATAGATCAAAAAAATGGATAAATACATGAAAATGATGAAAATATGAAAAAAATAAAAAGGAAAAAAACTAGATAAAAAGAAAAAAGATAAATACAAACAGATGAAAAAAAATATACAGATAAAAGGATCAAAACAGAGAGAAACAGATTAGAGTTATAACCAGATAGAAAAAAATATATTAGAAAAAGTAACGAGTCTTGAGAACCATCACATCCTCATCAACATCCATCATTAAACATCCACGAACGAGCAACTCTTTGGCACGTTAATTAAGTAAGGCAATAAAGAAATAGAGCAAAAAAAAAAAAAACAAAAAAAAAACAGGATCTTAATAGGCCATCTTACCTTACTTAATTCTTCCGTCTCTCCTTCACCTAAATCCTCTCCCTCTTTCCCTCTCTCTCTCTCTCTCTCTCTCTCTCTCTCTCTCTCTCTCTCTCTCTCTCTCTCTCTCTCTCTCTCTCTCTCTCTCCTCCACGAATCAAGATTGAAAAAAAGGGGAGGCAGGGAGAGAGACAGAATTAAAAAAAGGAGCAAATTACAAGGAGAGGGATGAAAGAGAGAGAGAGAGAGAGAGAGAGAGAGAGAGAGAGAGAGAGAGAGAGAGAGAGAGAGGGAGAGGGAGCTTAAAAAGAGGGGAACTAAGATCACCTCTCATTTGCATGTAAAAGTCGTATTTCCCTTCTTGGTTGCGGCGAACTGTGATGCTGGGCTGTTTGATGGGCTGCTAACGTGCTCCTCAGGCCGGCGGGATCACGTCTTGAGGTCTATTTGATTAGAATATCTTGGAGCCTCCTTAGATTTTTACGTCCTAAGGGGTTTAGATGGCGCGAGGAAGTTCTGGAGTAGTGTTTGAATGCTGTACTTGTCTCCTCTTCTTACTCCCCTTCTCGCTCTTCTCTTCAACGTTGTCCTCGCCTTCCTTCACCTTTCTTCTTAGTCTTCTTTCATTTGTTTTGTTTTTTTGTTTGTTCGTGTTTATCTTCTGCTTACTTGTTTATTTATTTATTTTTTTTTTCTCTCTCTTTCTTTATTTGTTTGTGCTCTGTTTAGGAAAGATTCTGTTCAGGGTGTGGGTGGAGAAAGGAAGAAGAAGGGAGAAAAGAGAGGCATAATGGAAAGAGGAGATAAACACAGACGAGAGAGAGAGAGAGAGAAAAAAAAAAACGAAGATAAAAAAAAAGAAAAATGAAGAGTAAGGAAAATATACACGGATAAAATTTAGATTATAAGAGGAAAAACATGAGAAGGAAGAGGAAGGAGAGAAAGAAAAATGGAGATTTAAACAAAGGGAGGAAAGAAAAAAACGAAAATTAAAAAGATGAAAATACCAAAGTAAAAAAAATAATAAAGGATAAAAAAGACGCAAAACTAGGAGAAAACAAGGGAAGGAAGATAAAGGAGAAGAAAAAGAAGAAATATGCACAGAAAAAAACAAAAGGAAAACACAGAAAGATTAAAAAAAAGAAAGTAAAGACAAACGGATAAACTTTCCTTAAAAAAAGAGGAAAAGGAAGAGGTGGAGAAGTAAGAGGAGGAGGAGGAAGTGGAGATATACAGAGAAGGGCCTTGATTTATACACTTCACTAGGGAGGCCTCGCCGAGTAATGTTCAGGAGCGAAATTGCGTGGAGAAAAATATCCAATTAATTTAGAATAGTTTCAAGGGACGGGCGGGAGGGAAGGGGAGGAAAGAGCGGAGAAGCAGGGACGGGAAGTGAGGGGATGCGAGGTTAGGTTAAGGAGGGACGAGGGGAGAGGGAGTGGGTGTTGGGATGAAAGGAGGTATGTTATGTGGGTAAGATTAAACCGAGTGAATAAAAATTTAAAAAAACAGGGTACACTATTTTATTTATATAAAGGAAATATAAAGCATGTTTCATAGTACACTTTTAAAAGATCAGCTGGGAAAATTATATGTATAAAGAACACAAAGGAAATCAGAGAGCAAATCCATCAAAATCGATAATGAAAAGTTTTAAAAATAGTGATCTTTAAGTCATTCTTGTAAGATATAAGTAAAAAAATTGATAAAATGATGCAAGACACAAAACAAAGAAGAAAATTAACAAACAGCATATCAGAAGAAAAGAAATTAATACTCTATTGAACAGAGAGAGAGAGAGAGAGAGAGAGAGAGAGAGAGAGAGAGAGAGAGAGAGAGAGAGAGAGAGAGAGAGAGAGAGAGAGAGAGAGGAAAATGGAGGGATGGAAGAGGGAGAGGTGGAGGAGAGTGGGTTGGAAGTTGGCCGGAACAGCAATAAATAGCCAGCGGGGCGAGGAAATAGGAAGACTAAGGATTGTTTTTAAAAATGCATCAAGAAATGAACAAGACATTGCAACGGAAGACACTGCAGAGGGGAGGAAGTTAAATGAGGAAACGAGGAACAGGAGGAGGAGGAGAAGGAAGATGAGGAGAAGGAGAAGGAGGAAGAGAAGGAGGACAAGAGAAGTAGGCAAAGGAAAGGAAGAGAAACTAAGGAGGAACAGGAGTAGGAAAGGAAGATCAGTAAAGGAGGAGGAGGAGGAGGAAGAACAGGAAGACGGTTACGGAAAGTGGAGAATAAGAAGAAGAAAAGCAAGAACAAGAGAGAGAAAATAGCAACAAAACACAGACAAAATGAGAAAAGTGTAAAATTTGAAAAGAATAAAATTATGAGATTCTGAAAACCCAAGATAAAAAAAAAACAAGAAAGGGAAAAAAAATTAGAACCAGAAACAAGAAGAGAGAAGGAAAGAAGAGAAAAGATAAGAGAAGGAAGCTAAGGAAGTGAAGAAATGAAGAAGAGGACAGCTAATGAAGGAAGATACGGAAGAGAGAGAGAGAGAGAGAGAGAGAGAGAGAGAGAGAGAGAGAGAGAGAGAGAGAGAGAGAGAGAGAGAGGGGCAGTGTCAGCAGAGGTCACCCCCACCTTTGGCGTCCCCGCGTGTTGCCCGCTGTAATTTATGGCTCATTTACTTTGCATTACAATGTGCCGAGTCAGGGAGGAGAGACGGCGCCTCCAGCCAGACCCCGAGGGCGGCGAGGAGGAGCTGCCGGCGGGGCGAGGGCGTGGAGGGAAGGCAACAGCGTGAGGGGAGCGAGGGACTGCAAGACTGTAAGGGAAGGTGGAGGGTGGAGGGTGGAGTGTGACAGAGTTAAGGGTTATGGAGAGAAGTGGAGAGAGAGGTGGAAAAGGTTGACGAAAAGATGAACTGGGGAGAGAAGTGGAAATAAGTGGAAGAGGTCGAAGAGACAGATGGAGTGGAGAGAAGTGGAAGAGGAGAGGTTGAAGAGGAGATAAATTGGGGAGAGAAGTGAAGATAAGTGGAAGAGGTTGAAGAGGAGATGAACTGAGGAGAGAAGTGGAGATACGTACGAGGGAAAGGTTGAAGAGGAGATCAAGTGGAGAGAAGTGGAGGAATTTGAAGAGGAGATAAACGAGAAAGGAATAAAGGAGAAAGAATGAGGAGAGATGAAGGAAATGGGAGATGGAGAACGTAATAAATAAAGGATATGGAGGAGGAAAGAAAAGGGTGGATAAATTGATACTAAGCAGGTGGAGTTTGCAGTGGATAATGGATGTTGGAACGAGGGGAATAGAGGGAGGACGTCTAAAGTGGATGAAATTTAGGACAAAGACAAGTGGAGGTGAGAGAAACTAAGGTGGACACAGGAGGAGGTGGAAGGTAATAACAGGAGGTAGTTTAGAGAGGCAGGGAAGGTGGAGAGGAGATGGAGGAGCTGAGAAGTGGAGGAGACAGCAAGAGTTTATAAGGAGGGAGGAGAGGAGCGTGTATGACGGAGAGAAGAGGGAAGGGGAGGAGACAGGGAGGAGATGATAGTGTGTCAGGCCAGAGTCACGAGGTTAATGGAGGAGGAGGAGGAGGAGGAGGAAAGAAAGTACTGTTATAATTATTTCCTTTGTGATTTTTGAGGTTGTAAAAACAGATAGCCGAACTGACGGAAGGACAGACAGACAGACAGACAGACAGACATAATAAGGAGCGTGTTTTCTTTTCTTCTTCTTCTTCTTCTTCTTCTTCTTCTTCTTCTTCTTCTTCTTCTTCTTCTTCCCTTATTAAGCTAATAAATCCATACACAAGTTTAATCACTGGAAAAAAAACATTTCACATCAAGTTAAGAATATACAAATAAATAAATAAACAAATAAATAAATGAAAATCTGTAGTGATTAGCGAAGTCGAAGGTCACGCATTTCTTTTTTTTTATAGTGATAATAATAATTACTATTCTAGTGAAATTATATAATTGGGTTGAAAGAAATGCTGATTAAAAATAACCAGAATGATGGCGCTAGATTTTTTGTGCATTTTTTTGTGGAGTTTTTATGTAGTTTTTACTTTTTTTTTTTTTAGTTGGAAAAACCCAAGTGTCCAGAGAGAAGAGAAATAGAATAATTTCCTTTGATAATTATTTTGTTGGGAAAAAATATTTACGTATTTCACTAAATTTTACGCACTAACAAGTGTGTGTGTGTGTGTGTGTGTGTGTGTGTGTGTGTGCATGAAACTTTTAATAAGAGAAATCATTGTTCCACTGATATTTAACTATCACGAGAGAGAGAGAGAGAGAGAGAGAGAGAGAGAGAGAGAGAGAGAGAGAGAGAGAGAGAGAGAGAGAGAGAGGGCGGCACCGTGACTCATGTTCATCAGATTACACGAGACCAGTCCTGCAGGAATTAGATTAAGTCACCCGCCTCGGCCTGGCTTACCTCCGCGGATACTGAACTGACCACCGCGAGCCACTGCGTTGCCTACTCATCCCTACTTTCTATAGTTGGCCCCTACAAACTCTCCCCCCCCAACATTGCCTAAGTGATGCTCTCCTTTCTTCTTTTTCCCTGCACCCTCACACTCTTTTCCGTAACCAAGTCATTTCACTTCTATTTTCCTCTACACAGCCATACTCCGTCAATACATTCTCTCTCTCTCTCTCTCTCTCTCTCTCTCTCTCTCTCTCTCTCTCTCTCTCTCTCATCTATCTTCGTCAAGTTCGAATCCGTTATTCCCAGTCCTGTCCTGATTACTAACCCCAAATCTATATCTTGACTGCATCAAGCAATTTTATATTCCTTGTAACACTTCTATACCTCTATCAGATCCCCTCTCTGTCTATACGCCTCTAAACTTTTTTGTAATTTATCTTCATCAGTTTGAATCCTTTATTCCCAGTCCTGTCCTGATTACCAACCTGAAATTTTTACTTTATCTCTATCAGTTCCAACACTTCTATATCTCTCTATCAGATCCCCTCTCGATCTATACGCCTCTAAACTTTTTTTTGTCTCACCTCCTTTTATCCGCACATTCAGTTGTATTCCACCGCCAGTGCTCCTCCATGCAGGGCAGCAGAGTGACTGACTGACGTTCGCAAAGGCATTTTTTTTTCTCTCTTTTCGCAATCTCAAGTGATCAGGAAAACACTGGAAATCTTTCTCTTTAATGGGGGAAAACAGCTTGGGGTCCCGGCGAGGTCATTTCATCAGGGGTTAAGAGCTCTTTTCTGTTACCAAGACAAACAGAATTATTAGCCCTGCCTCCTTCTGTCACGAATGTGTGTGTGTGTGTGTGTGTGTGTGTGTGTGTGTGTGTGTGTGTGTGTTTGGCAGTCGCTAGATGGCTCTGCCCGACACACGAGACCCGCGGAGATGTAAGAGAGAGAGAGAGAGAGAGAGAGAGAGAGAGAGAGAGAGAGAGAGAGAGAGAGAGAGAGAGAAAGGACGTTTCTATTGCGAGGGAATTTATATTTTGTGTATTTTTATCGAACTCCCCGAGCGCTGAAAAATATATCATGATGCAGGTGAATGTTTCAGAGAGAGAGAGAGAGAGAGAGAGAGAGAGAGAGAGAGAGAGAGAGAGAGCCCGAGCGACCGACCGAGCTGGCGGCGGCGGCGGCGGCGACGGAGACGAAGGAGGAAGCAGAAACGAACACAAGGAAAAAACAATCATCAGATCTATTGTCCCTTGCAAGGCTGTTCGTGACTATCTACTCTATCTAATCTAAGGGGACGTAAGATCTAAAAAGGAGACAGGAGGGAGACAGGACAGGAGGGAGGAGGCACCATCACAGTATCACTATCAGAACACACCTGCTCACATATCACTCAGCGTCACGGTTCCTCTCTTCCCTTCCCCGCCGCTGCTGGACACACACCGCAAGGCCACACGCACGCAAGCCGCCCCACACCCACGCCCCTCGGGATCCTCTACTGCTGAGGGGGGCATGAATGATTTAGTGGTATAATTTTAACGTGAAACAATGGCTTGAGTGAGGGAGTTGAGGGGAGAGCGGGAGGGCAGGTGGGGGGAAGGTAAGGGTAGGTAGGGACAGGTAGGGGTAGGAGGGGATCGTCGGGCGAGGGGGAAAAATCACACGCTGACGGAAGAAAATTATTTAGTGAGTCTATGAAGCCGAACGTCAAGGAGGAGTTAAAAGTGGAGTAATGATTGATGAACGAAATTACGGACCCGATTCTTTTTGTTGGTTTCTTTTTCTTTTATTTCTTTATGGCGGAGCGAAAGCAGCATAATCCAGACAGCTGCTCGTGGAAACAAGTTAGACAGGCCCTCTACCTTACCCCCCTCCTCACTCTTTCTCCCCTTCCTCCCCCTCCTCCAACCCTTTCTCTTTGCCTCCCTCTCTTCTCCTCCTCCCGACTCCCCACCTCACTTGGCTTTTTTTTTCTGCTTTTTTGCTTTTACCGAAGAATATTTTGCTTTGTGTCCCACCTGAACGTGCCAGTGGTGCAGGTGTGTATCTGCATGTATGTATACGCACGCACACGCACACATGCACACACGCAGTAGGTTTTATTGTGCGTTCATGTCGGGTTTTTTTTTTCCCCTGCATGAACGTGTATACATGTGTGTGTGTGTGTGTGTGTGTGTGTGTGTGTGCATGTGAGTTATTATTCTGATGATGATTTTTGCTGTTTGTATTATTACTATTATTATTATTATTATTATTATTATTATTATTATTAGTATTAGTATTATTATCATCATCATCCTTTTTAATCAACTCAAAATTTGCATCCCATAAAAAACGAAGATATAGTGTGTGTGTGTGTGTGTGTGTGTGTGTGTGTGTGTGTGTGTGTGTGTGTGTGTGTCCTCAAAAGGAGAAAGGAAGAATAGAGGAGGAGAAGCAGATGGAAGGAAGAAGACTCTCACAAAGAAGAATAAGGAGAGAAGGAGGAGGAAGAATAGGAGGCGGAGGAGGACAATAAGGAGGAGGAGACTGGAGAGACACAGAGCAAGAGAAGGAAACAGAACAAAATTAGGGTGCGAAAGGGACGCAAGAAAGGAAGGAAGGAAGGAAGGAAGAAGGGAAGGGAAGGTAAGAGAGAAGAGAATGAAGGGGAGCGAGGAGAGAAGGGCAGGAGAAAAGGGACCACCAGGGCAAGGCGAGGCAAGGCAAGGGAAGGGAAGGGATCTCGCGGGGGAACTTACAATATAACCGCTCAGGGCAATCATTTAAAATTCCCGCCAACAACAATCGCCTGACAGTTATTGCCGAAGGCGGGAAAATTATGGCGACTTGTGCCAATTTGGTCACTCGGCGGATTTGAATCTTGCTGCGTCGGGGGATAGAGGCGAGGGCGTCCCAGCCTCCCTAATGGCCGTCAGCGGTAAAGAGGAACATATTATTTTAGTCGACGTTTAGGTATTGAAAGGAAGCTCGCGGAGAAGCGCACTTGACGTCGCCTAACAAAGGGAGCGTCGGCCGTCAGGAGGGAGGCGGCCGCTGCTCGTGGCTGTCAGAACAAATTGGGTGCGTGCTGAGGGTGAGCCGCCCCGCGAACACCTCCCTCCCTTTCCCTCGCTCTCTTTCTCCTTCTCTCGGTATCTACACCTGCTACGCCGCTCTCTTACCAGGCCCCTATTTTGAAATGCTTTGGGTCTCATAAGGGCGATGGGAACGATTCTCAAATGCACCCTGCAGATGATTTGGTCAGGTTTCCACAGCTATTTTTTTTTTTTTTTCGTGTCGATAATGGGCTTGTTAAACTACCATCAAAATAATTAAAAACAGTCGAAAACCTCAGTAACTTCCACTAGAAATTGTTAGAAGTCGAAATCAGACACGGAAATGCTTGAGAATGCCGACTAAAAAAAAATATTCTGTAAGCACGATACTTTCAACCTCGCGTACGACAGAACTCAACACGTGTGAAAAGAAAACGAGTGACCCAAGTGCTGACAAAAGATTTCTGTAGTTTCCACGTGCCTCTCATTACCCGGCCAGCCTCGGCCAGCCCCAGCCCGCCCCGTGCCGCCCCAGTTCATGCCTGGACGGGGTAATTGGTGGGGATATTTCAGGGGCATAAAAGGGTGTGCGTCAGGGCGCGTGGGAAATGGCGAGGTGTGTGTGTGTGTGTGTGTGTGTCTGTCTGACAATTATTGTATTCTGATGACTTTTCTTATTCGTTGTAGTCATCGTCTTCTTCTTCTTCTTCTTCCTCTTCTTCTTCTTTTTCTTCTTCTTCTTTTTCTTCTTCCTCTTGTTCTCCTTGTTCTTGTTCTTGTTCTTGTTACTCTTCTTCTACTTATATTTTCCTTCCATCTCTCTCTCTCTCTCTCTCTCTCTCTCTCTCTCTCTCTCTCTCTCTCTCTCTCTCTCTCTCTCTCTCTCTCTCTCTCTCTCTCTCTCTCTCTCTCTCTCTCTCTCTCGTTTTCTATAACCGATCCGTTCTGTAACAATATTGTTCTGTTTTTCATCTATTTCCTTCATTTCTTGCCTTTCTTGCACGCCTCACACTTCTCTCCTTCCAGATTTTCTTCGTGGTCTTATTTTCTTGTTTATTCATTATTCTCCTTCCTTTCTTACATCTCGTCTTATTCCTCTTTCTTCTTGATATTCTTCCTTTGTTGTTGTTTATCCGCTTCGTATTCATTCAAGCATATTCCTCTTCCTCTTATATTCCTTTTTCGTCTTGTCTGAGAGAGAGAGAGAGAGAGAGAGAGAGAGAGAGAGAGAGAGAGAGGTCGCGTCTTTCACATGGAGAAGTTGGCAAAAACACAACATCCATTAGACTTACTCAACCTTTTACAGCGACCATTTACACATCGCTTGGCTGCTCTCTCTCTCTCTCTCTCTCTCTCTCTCTCTCTCTCTCTCTCTCTCTCTCTCTCTCTCTCTCTCATCGGTAACAAAGAAAACAAGGGAGAAACTGGGCCTGGAAACGCTAGAGAAAGACAGAACGCAAGAAAGAAAACGAAAGTAAGAGAGAAAAAAAAAATGGGATACAGTCATTGGTAATAAATCTCTTGTGGGTATTTTTTTATCTCTCTCTCCGTTTTCTTTCTTTTTTTTCTTTTTTTTTCTTTTGCGTTCGTGCTTCGGGAGAATTCTGACTCTAATATTTACTGGAGTGAGCGACATGAGAAAGGTGAAGAGCTGCTGGCTGCGGGAGATAATCGTGTATTAATTTGCTTCCGAACTGAAATAAACCAACTTTCTTCTTGCCGCTACCAGTTGTTGTGGGACGCTCCATAAAAAAACGGTAAAGGGGAAACTGACGTAAACTCACTTCTCCTGGTGATATGTGAGAGAGAGAGAGAGAGAGAGAGAGAGAGAGAGAGAGAGAGCTTTTTGCCGTCTATCCCAGCCTAACCTTGTGGAAAATTTACGTGATTGACATAAAGTGATATTTTCATAATTATCTTTTCTCCTTCATGATGTTGAAGAGTGAAGCTGTTTTAACCACGCCCACCACCACCAGTAGCAACAAAAACAACAACAACAACAACAATAACAACAGCAGCAACAACAACAACAGCAACAACAACAACAACAACAACAACAACAACAACAACAGCAACAATCAATTCCTTATATAAAAAACCTCCTTAATGTTATCACACTTACTTCCCCAAAACGTGGACCGCCAGTTTATTTATAGTCATCGAGTGTGGCAAAAGTTTTCCTCCTCCTCCCTCCTCCTCCTCCCTTTTATTCTTCCTCGTTTTGGTTGATCCTCCCTTTGTGATCTTCTCATAACCTTCCTCTTCCAGGGAACTGAGGCGTGCCATGGTCCTTCTCCTTCTCCTCCTCCTCCTCCTCCTCCTCCTCCTCCTCCGTAACTTCCAGTTCTACCTATAAGCGACACTATTTTTTTTTATCCAGGGAAAGAAAAACCGTGGGTTTATTTGTATGTATTTACATTCTCTCTCTCTCTCTCTCTCTCTCTCTCTCTCTCTCTCTCTCTCTCTCTCTCTCTCTCTCTCTCTCTCTCTCTCTTCAGTAACCCTCAAGATACAAGTCTATTTCTTCCACCTTCTCCATCAAGCTCCTTCTTCCTCTGCGTGCCCTTCCTCCTCCCCTCTCTCTCGTCCATTTCTCCTCGAGTCCTTCCCTGCTTCGATGCTTCCTTTACCGCCCTACTGATTACACACCAAAATTGCCTAATAAATAGCATTAATTTCTGCGCCACTTGGTTCGGGCGTCGCGAGCCTGCAACTAGAGGCAACTCTCCCAATATGTCAAGGATTCTTCTGCGCCTGACAAGCGAGATGGCGGGTCACTGGCTCTGTGTGTGTGTGTGTGTGTGTGTGTGTTTAAGTTTAGAGCTAATGTGTGATTGTTTGCTGAGGAGTGTGTGTGTGTGTGTGTGTGTGTGTGTGTGTGTAGCAAGTGTAGAAGGCAGGTATATATGTACGAACTAACATGAATACCTGTGCTGATTAATTAACTTACCTAAGAATAGCCACCACCACCACCACCACCACCACCATGAACTACAAAGAACACTGTCAATACGAGTAACGCAGAAGAAAAGAGTGTAAGAGCCCAGCGTGACGAGCGAACAAGATCCTTCCTCAGCGTGTGTTGAGGAGGGAAAAGCTACAAAGCATCGTTCACCGCACTGTTTCTGTTTCTCCTGATACCGAGTGAGGCAACGCAACCCAATGACGCGGAAGAAACTCTGTGTGTGTGTGTGTGTGTGTGTGTGTGTGTGTGTGTGTCGCTCCGTTATTGTGTTGTATCTAACGCCCAAATCCTGTGTGTGTGTGTGTGTGTGTGTGTGTGTGTGTGTGTGTGTGTGTGCTCGAAAGGGAAAGGGAGACGGAAGGAGGGATCTGCCAAAGAAGGGAAGAAAGGAGGGAAGTTAGCTTAGTGAGTCCCTCCATCCCTCCGTCTCTCTGTCCCTCCTTCCCGCTCCCTCTCTCGTAAGTCTCTCCAGCCAGTCACTTTGCATCAGGTCCTCTTCAACTCATCACTGCTTTCCTCTCACCTCTTCCTCCCTCCCTCACTCTCTCCTCCTCCCGCCGCTGCCTCAGGGGGCGATAATGTACTCCCGGTGGTGGGCACGGAAGGGAAGGAAAAGGCAGGGAAGGGAGGAGACGAAGGAGGACACGTGTGGGTAATACAAAGACAAGACCAAGTTACCATCAGTTTATGGTTGACATTTGGACCATCATCCACGCCAGCTTCAATCAGATTGGGCATTCAATCGTCAACCACGCCCCTCCACCTCTCCATCCCCTCCACCGCAACCCAGCATCTGCTTCACTACGACAAGAGGCCGCGTTACTGTGAAGTCTTGCTAAGAAGCGACACTTTTCACTCCATTACCGCTTATACTGAGAACATTAGCACGAAGGTCTTACGCTTAGGTACAAAGGGGCGTTACCGCTGCCCCTCCTTGCTCTAATTATCTGGGTAAGTGCTGCTTATGTGGTTATGGCGCTTATGACGGCTGTGATTATTCTGGGCAGTGGGGGGAGCAGCAGTAGCAACAGGAGGAGGAGGAGGAGGAGGAGGAGGAGGAGGAGGTTTCAGGAAGGTGTTAGTGGAAGATGAAATTGCAGCATTTAGTAAAGAAGACGAAAGAATGATACATGAAAAAGAAGAGAAGAAGAGAGAGAGAGAGAGAGAGAGAGAGAGAGAGAGAGAGAGAGAGAGAGAGAGAGAGAGAGAGAGAGAGAGAGAGAGAAAGAATGTGAAAGTGAAACGAAACGAATTAATGCATGGAAGGACCATGAGAAGGAGACAGGTGGAAGAGGAGGAAGGAAGAAGGAAGAAGAGGAGGAGGAGGAGGAGGAGGAAGAAGAGGAGAGCGGGAGGAGGGGGAGACAAGGGTAAAGCTGTGAGCAGAAATTGGAGTGAGTAGGAAGGCAGTTACAGGGGAAGCGAGATAAACGGAGGAGGACAGCACGGCACGCAGCGAACCATGAAGGAGAGGAGAGAGAAGAAGGAAGGAAGGCAGGAAGGAAGGAAGGAAAGAAGGAGCTAGGGAAAGGACGAAATAAGGAAAGCACACACTCACACACACACACACACACACACACACACACACACACACACACACACACACACACACATCGGTGGCCTCGTCACATCCCAGATCCACGAACGTAAATAAGCGATGAGGAATGATTGCGTCCAACTCGGCAGCAGCGACACTTGGAAAATCTGATAAAAGGGCTCTCTCTCTCTCTCTCTCTCTCTCTCTCTCTCTCTCTCTCTCTCTCTCTCTCTCTCTCTCTCTCGTCGTTGTCGTCGTCGTCTCCGTTATTCACGGCGCCTGTGTGACAAATCCGTCGACAGGAGCACAGCGGCGTCGGGCCTCGCGGCGCTGCGATGATAAATACATGTTGGTGCCCGGCCGCCACCGCCCCGCCGCCCCTCCGCCAGGGTGTAAATATTGGCCTCCACGCCCCCGTCAGGCCCCCGAAAGGTAAATTAACGCGGACGTCGTGATATACATAATCCAGGCCAACTCACAACTGCTTTGTGTTCGTTTCCCGCGGACGTGCGCCTCGCTGCCTGGCTGCTCCTATTACGTATATATAAAATTGTTTAACGTAAAGTACAGTATAAATATACATATTTATATCCATGTATATTTATATTTCCGTGTGTTTTTATGTTTTCACCCTCACTCATGCGAGCCAGCGAGGCTGGACATCCAATCTGTCTAGGAATCGCACTTGTTTATTCATATTGGATTTGCTACCACTGCATTTTTAATGAAAGTGTCACTTCAGTAACATTCCCTGTCATTTTTTCCATTAATCTTTCATTGTGGAATTTTAAAAAGTTGTTTGGGAGTCGCGAAAAAGAGTTTGTGTCGCTTTTCCTCGCTGTGTTGTTGAGAGTTGTTATTAAATCCAGGGCGCACCTGATAACGCGCTGATGAGGCACCGGCCGCCCCTCCCGCCAGCCGCGCCGCTCCCGCTACTGCCTTTTCCCAGGCCTATCCTGCCCCCTCTCGCGGCTTCCAGGCCTATCCAGCCCTTTTGCGTATTCTTAACATTTTCTGTTCCTATCCGTCTTTCTTTCCAGATTTCTACGGCCTTATCCAGCCATTTCCAGCCTTTCGCAGATCTATACAGTCCTTTCTTTTTTTTTTGCTTGCTTTTTTTAGACCTTTTAACTCCGTTCCGCGTCCGTTAATTCCATCATTATAATCTTTCACCATTATTCAATCTTCCCCAGACCTTTTTCAGTTTTGTTTCACTCTTCAGCCTCTTATAACCAGACCAAGCCGTCTCTAATCCACTCAGTCTTACCTACTGCCATTGCGTCCTCCCTCCGACCTGCCTCCCATTTTGCCTTGCTCAGTCATTATCAACTGAACGGCAAACAGACACTTTCAGCGTTCTAAAGCCATTTACTATCAGGTCCGGACTGGGTTCAAGGCAAATATCACCATCCTAGACAGTGGATAAAAGAAACAAGTAAGTAAGACTCCCTATCATATAATTAATAAGAAATATCAAGACACTTCGAGGGTAATGAGCCACCCTCAATGCCAGAGACGGTGAGTCCAAGCAGCGCGACAGTGGTAGTGGTGAGTGTAGACACAGTAACTGCCCAGGGTGGCCACACAGCAGCTGGGAATTGCAGAGCTTCATCTGGCAACGTGCTGATCTGAAGTGAAAGGAATCCAGGTGTGCAAAAGAGTTTGTAAGTGAAAGAATAGCGACGGTTAGCAGAGATGTGTTGTGTCGGCCTTCTCTTCGTCCCTCCCCATTAAGAAAGATAAATAAATCATCAGAAAAACATGTGGGAAGTTAAAATATGGCGAGAAAATCGTATCAGCAAGACATGACTCGTTTTCTGTGCCCTTTTTTTTTTCTTTATCCAATTATTCAGTTTGTAATTAGTCATAAAAATATTGCTGCATTGGAGAAAATCGATATGTATTCAGGTCAAGGCCGGTAAGCTGCTGGAACAAGACGTGTGATGCCTAATGGCGTGAGATTTTTCAGTAATCATCGTTCACTAAGCTGCATGACGGCGTCGCGACACCTAAAGCGCGATCCCGACCAGATTTGTAGCACTAATGGGATGCATTACAAAACAAACACTGCTTAAATCGAAGACAATGGTTGTAAATTGGCACATAAACCGAACGCTTGCATGTAAATGTGGAGCATATTACGCCAGATAATCTTTAACAAATTCTGGACCAATCGCACATATCAAAGCTATGCAAAATCTACAAAACAGTCTCCTTTTTGTGCACCAAGAATTCTGAACTTACTCGTATCTTTATTGAAAGCAATGAATTCGTCCTAACGTGAATCCAAGCGGCGCACTTTTTAACATGATTTGCGAAATTTGTTTTATGATATACAAATGTGCGGTAGTATCCCACAGCCTGAAAGTGATGAGTATTTTATGCTGTTAACAAACAAATGAGAACAGAACTTGAAAGGATATAAAATTATTATAAATCGAATACGAACTAAATGAAACGTGATTCAGACGAAATGTTACATAAAATGACAGTGAAGCCCATGACGAAAACAGCGAAAATCGAACGTAAATCAGAGAAAAACCGAACAACACAACGTCTCCGTCAAAAATGCAAACACAACAAAAATGCAGCGTGAATCACCGAGAAAGAAACACCCCAACTGAAACACAACACAGGAAAAAAGCAACACATCACAAACTAAAGAAGAAAAGGATAAAACACACCACAGCACCACAGCACACGGCGGCGCCAAACATTACTTAACACTTTTCCTTCCCTTCTGCCGTCAGACACATTTTCCAGCCTCGCCTCACATGACCTCGCCTTACCAGACCCGACCTGACCCGCGCGACACATGACGGACTGACTGACTGAGGACCCGACGCGCCCATGAATACAGAATCCGCCTCTGCAATGCTGAGTCCAGGCCCGTGCTGAGGTCAGAAAGGCGGGGTGGGGGAATGAAGCCAGGAAGGACAGGAGTGAAAAAGGGAGGGGGTTAGTGGGCATACCTTTCCTTCCTCCTCCTCCTCCTCCTACTCCTCCTCCTCTTCCTCTTCCTCTTCCTCTTTCGCTTCGTCCCCCACACCCTCAGAAGCATCGCCCGAACCCGTCATGTTTTCAAGCCCGATTTTGTTTTCGTTTCTCTCTCTCTCTCTCTCTCTCTCTCTCTCTCTCTCTCTCTCTCTCTCTCTCTCTCTCTCTCTCTCTCGTGGTCGAATGTTGTAATATTTTCAGGGATTTCAGGTGTTACATTTCATCCATTCGCAGTCATCACTCGCGGATTGAGAGTTGTACTGGAGTGAAGTGAATCATAATGTTGAGTTGGTGTTAATGGCGCCGCAGCTCATAGATTACTACAACCTATTGAAACGTAATCCATCTCTCTTGTGTTTTGAGAAGAATTGTAACTTACGACACTGGAATTGAGGTATCGAAATCGTGTTTAAGTTAAGATAAATTATAAAAAAAAAGGAAGAGGTCAGAAATAAATTAATCGAGTTAAAATAATCTAGTGTATGTATCTAAATAGTAACACAAACATATGGCACCGAGGCCCATAGGAAGGTAAACGAAAGCTACACGACATATGTTTAAATCTTGTTCAACTCCAGATACAGATATTGAAGAGTTAGTCAGGATATATTGCCAAAACTTGTAAAAATGTATAAATTTTAGTGCGGCTCATATCAAAAAACCCACACTGTGCCGCTAAGAAGAGCTGAAATATTACTAAAACTTATGAAACAAAACGAAAAAAAAAACGATGCAAGCCCCATTAAATACTTCATAATTCTGTTCAGTTCCAAAGGCAAGTGTCCACAAATAAATTAAATCACGTTAAAACTTGCTATAGGTTAAGATATCGGTAAGTGAAGCAATGCAACGCCCATTTCCGCTACAGGTGTCGAGGGTCAGGCTGGCTCAGGTGTCGCAGCACGGCAGGTAGAAACGCCTCCTGACTCGCCTTTCCTAAAGTGAACGAGATACGTGATTAGATTCTACGTATGTCAAGCATAAGACGGGGGCAGTTACGAGTGTTAGTCCCAGATGATTTGAAAGGGGGAGAGAGAGAGAGAGAGAGAGAGAGAGAGAGAGAGAGAGAGAGAGAGAGAGAGAGAGATACAAACAGACAGACAAACTAACTGCCTGACTTAATAACTATGATGGAAACAAAATACAGGTGTACATAAAGGCAAATGACTATTCAGAGAGAGAGAGAGAAAGAGAGAGACAGAGAAAGAGAGAGAGAGAGAGATGAATGGATAATTATACATGCGTTAATCATCAGTTCTCTCTCTCTTTTATGGAGCATCTGGAGCATAATTAAGTGTCTCCTCTCGCTGACGGGGGCTGGAAAAAGATAGAAAAGAGAAAATGCTATTAATATGTCACTGAACACCACTTAGGAAGGCGTCAGCAGGTGTCAGCAGGTGTCAGCAGGTGCCGTGTGTCCAGCCACGGGAAATGTGAGACAAAATATCAAACTTGCACACAGATGGCGCCACTTTGTCAGGAGGAGGAGGAAGAGGAGGAGCACGTTGAAATATACAAGGAAGAAGGAAGGAGTAGATAGGTATGAAGGAGTAATAGAATATGATAAAGGATGATAGTGTAGAGTTTGGTTACTTTTATTTGTATTTTTCTGTATTGGTCTCTATTCTGCAGTTCGTTCGTTGAGTGAGGGAGAGTTGAGAAGAGGGAAGCATTACAGAGAGAGAGAGAGAGAGAGAGAGAGAGAGAGAGAGAGAGAGAGAGAGAGAGAGAGAGAGAGAGACAAAAAGTAATATTTATTTGTATTATTGATGTGACTTCCCTTTTTTTTCCTCCTTTTCTTTCCTTCAGTTTAAGTTTCTTCAAAAATATATTTGTTACTGTTGTTGCTGCTGTTAATGATGACAGAAAGAGAGAACACACACACACACACACACACACACACACACACACACACACACACACACACACACACACACACACACACACGTCCGGCACCTCACCCTTGCACATTAGGGACTAACCTCACCGCGCCACAAATATATTACTCGCTATAAACAACTTACAGGTAAAGTTAGAAGATATTGCGAGCCTTGTCGGGCGGCGGCGAGATGCTGCTTGATTTAGAAACGGGAGGAGGAGATATGGCGGAGGCAAGGCCGTATGTAAATCTGGAGGAAAGAGGAAAGAGGGAGAGGAGGCAGGAAGGGAGGCAGGGAGAGGGAAGGAAGGAGGACCGACCCAGGGAGGACTAGGGAAAAGGAAGGCAGGAAGAGAGGGAAGAGAGGAAAGGAGGAAAGATTAATAGAAGGAAAGGAGGGTGAGTAAAGAAAGGTTCTGGGAAAAAAATAGAAGAGAGAGAGAGAGAGAGAGAGAGAGAGAGAGAGAGAGAGAGAGAGAGAGGAGAAGAGAGAGAGAGAGAGAGAGAGTGAGAGAGAGAGAGAGGGTGGAAATTCGTGTTTTCGAGGAAGGATCAATAAGAAGATAAAATGGGCAGAGGAAAAGAAAGGGAATGAAAAGTAGAAAAGAAAGAAAAAATATTATTACGTAGCATGAATTTTGAAACCCTTCCCAAAAATATTTATAGATAACATTCCAAGTAAATAAACAAATAAAGAAAGTTCCTATAGAGTTTTGACCTCTACTGAAAACTTGGCGGGAAGATTTTCAATAGATACTCCTTTATTTTTGTACCTGAAGTGAAGAATGCTGAGACGTGAAGATATATGGAAAAGCAGAGCAACCATAGGCATACTCTCTCTTAAAGATTTTTTTTTTTTTGCTGCAACACTCTTAGAAAAAATCTTAGAAATTAAGTCTTGATTATCAGTAGTAGTTATAGTAGTGGTAGTAGTAGTAGTAGTAGTAGTAGTAGAGTAGTAGTAGTAGTTTATATTTTTTTTATTATGAAACACGTAAATAATGAAACAGTCAATTTAGTGCACTTAATTAAAGAAAACCCACGCTCTCTCTCTCTCTCTCTCTCCTCTCTCTCTCTCTCTCTCTCTCTCTCTCTCTCTCTCACTCTCTCTCTCCTCTCTCTCCTCTCTCTCTCTCTCCTCTCTCTCTCTCTCTCAACCCCTCGCCTCCTCACACTTCGCATTACATTCCAATAACATCACGTCACTCAGCCTCACTTCTTTCTCTCATTGCAAGCTCCTCTCTTCCCCTCTTGTGCCATTGCCTCTACTAATCACGCTCTCTCTCTCTCTCTCTCTCTCTCTCTCTCTCTCTCTCTCTCTCTCTCTCTCTCTCTCTCTCTCTCTCCTCTCTCTCCTCTCTCTCTCTCCCCTTAGCCCCTTGCGTCCCCTGGGCCATCGGATCCCCTTGGAGCATTGGGGGGAGTTTCCAAACCTGTCTTGCGTGAAATGACCAAGAAAATTGAGTTCAAATTTTAGGATGGACCATAACGTCGCTTAGTTTAATTATACAGTAAACGGAAGAATGGCACGTAAAACCTTCCCTACGGTTAACAAGGGGCCTTGGAATTAGAATCGGAACCTCCTCTCGTTATAGGGTGAGAGGTGGTAAGTTTATCACAAGACGCTGCTCATTCCTTCCTGCCTTCCTGCCTGCCTGTCTGTCTCTCTGTCTGTCTGTCTGTCCGTCTGTCTGTCCTCCTCATCACCCTCCCCAACGTCCTTTCTTCCAGCACACGACGCATTGGTCCAGGAAGGTTTGATCTTTCGCCGTCAGTTATTGGTCAGGAGTGCACTGAGGCGGTGACTGGAACGGATGGATGGGTGAATGGATGGATGGTTGGGTGATCTGGTGTACATGTGGTGATGTGGTGGATTCCCTTCATGGTCGCCTTTTTGGAGTGTAGTGACGGTGTGGTGTGTGTTACAGTGTCTGTCAGATGTTAAGCTATTCACGCACTCACTCACTCACTCACTCACTCACTCACTCACTCGTTCACTCCTCCACTCACCTTGAACATAAGTGCGGTTGTTGAAATATGTATAAATGTTTACTTTCTCAAGCACTCACTTACCAATCCCTCTTACTCAGTGATTAATGTCATCCGATGTTTAGAAACTCATACACTATCACTTTTACTCATCTTATTCGTTACTTGGCTACTACGTATTGTCAGGTCAGATATTTATAAGACATCATACTTACCCAAACACACTCACCCTCCATCTCATCGTTAAACTATCTTATCCAGTGCTCAGTTACTCACACTTACTCTCCCACTCAATTTAATCCGTCACTCATCCATGTTTCCCTCACAGCGTCAAGCCACTCGTACCTCCATCACCCCCAGGCCACTCCACAACACAGGGCGGCACCTCCACCCACTCCTAGGCCACTCCACAACCCCGGACGGCACCTCCACCCCCTTGAGCCACTCCACAGCACATCCCCACCAGGTACACTCCTCCACATCTCCCACACTCCCTCAGAATGGCGGGTGTTACGTAGTGCCAGCTTGGCTCTCCGCTCAGGGCCAGGAAGTGCCATTATTATATGCATATATACATGAAATTCCCCCAACGCCTCGCCTGTGTGTTTGTATTCATTGTTTTCACCGTAACAAAGCTCTTTACATGCATTGTGTTCGCACCAAGACGCTACGCCGGGCCGGAGGGTGAGGCGAAGGGGCTGCCGTGAGAAAGAGAGCAAGAAGGGGCTAGGAAGGGACCGGGAAGGGACTTGGAAGATATTATAGAAGGGCAGGAGGAGTTAAGAGAACCTAGGGAGGACGGAAGGGACAGGGAGTGGCTGGGACGGGCTGGGAGGGGCTGGGGCAGGCTGAGGATGGGTTGAGATGGGCTGTGGCTGCTACAACGAGCTAGGGAGGACTGGGAGAGACTTAAGGATGCCAGGGACGAGTGAAGAATGGGAGAATGTAGTAGGGAGTGAAGAGGACAGAATGAGCAGAATAAGGATACCTGATGGAATATTAGAGACGCTGATACCTTAAATAGAGAAGGATTGGAATTGAGTAAGCAAGGGAGAGCTCTGGCCGAGACGAGATAAGAGAGAAGAGGGAAAAGTTAAGGGAGACAAGTTGGATAGGACTACGGCGCATGAGGACTGAAGCGATAAGGAGCAAGTAAGTCTCTACTGTAGTGACTCAAGTTTTTAGTGCTTCCTTTATTTCATCCACCCCCACAGTACCATCCATGTTTATACTTCCACATGCATTGCTTCATACTCACGGCGGAGCGGCGGCCGGGTGGTCAGCGCTCGGACGTGGTAATCTCTGAGACTGAATTGAGTCCTGCCGGAAACTGCAAGTACGTTAGCTTAATAGATAAACGAATATGAAGACAGGAACTGTGGCATGTAACTCAGGCGCTGTGTACTGCAGCTATGTAAAAATATAATCATAGGTAAATATAATCATAATTTGACTTCACTCATTCGCAGGTAGATAAATAGGGAGATAGATTGATAGATAGATATAGATATGCAATTAGGTGGGTAGATAGGAAAGTAGACTGACAAATAGATAAATAGATAGATAGCTAGATAGATAGATAGATAGATATGTGGATAGGTAGATAAGTAGATTGACAGATAGATAGATAGACAGATAGATAGATAGATAGATATTCAACTGGCTACATGACTGGAATAGACTCAGTAATCAGGTTGCCAGTGTAGAGTCAATAGGGGACATTAAAAAAATATCAGAGATTTATGGATAGGGATGATAAATGAACACAGGTACGTATGGATATTTCATACAGGGACCACCACGTGTAGGCTTAGTGGCTTCCTGCAGCTTCCCTTGTGTTCTTAGACTATACACCACACTACAGCGTACGGCCATATCACACCAAGCCACCCAGCACCGCCCTTTTAGCACCACAGCCTACGGAGGGGTGACGGAGGTGCCTTCCCTATGAGGAACTAAAGAGGCAGATCAGCACGTGTTGTCCTGCCCCCTTTACCTCGTCTGCTACCCCGCCAGCGCCGCCTACACACTGCTCACGCCTCCATAACGGGCTAAATAGGGCCTGTGCACGGGGACTCGGCATACTGCTAAATATTCATAGTTTTAAAAGCTTGTCCTGGGAGGAGGGGGGGGGAGGAGTGGTGCCAGGGACGTAGAGAGAGAGAAAGAGGAGAGAGGGAGAGGACGAGGCGAGGGGGTTAAGATTCCCTATTTTCTGTGCCACTACCCACGCCTTCTCCAGGGAAATTCCCCCGCCGGTGTCCAGGAGGCACGGTGGGGGGGGATTAACGAGGCCAATTTGTTGCCGCTAAATGCTGTATAAATAATTAACCATCCTTAGCGCCCCGGCCCGCTACAAGGAGAAGGCGGCGGCGCGGCAGAGAGCCCTCCGCCTCCATCTCAGGACGTAATTTGTTGTGTTGAATCACTTTGGAATATCATTTTAAACTAAGTTGTTTATTCTCTTATTTACGGTGTCACTTAGAGAGAGAGAGAGAGAGAGAGAGAGAGAGAGAGAGAGAGAGAGAGAGAGAGAGAGAGGGGGGGGGGGGGGAATGCTTCAGGGAGAAAACAGATTAAAATATAAGTTAGCATGAGCCACGTAGAAAGAAAGGTTTGCGAATTATTAACGCGTTGATTAAGGAGAATAGAAGAAAAAAAAAAGAGAGAGAGAGAGAGAGAGAGATGGGGAGCAATGCGCAGAGTGACCGAGCACGAGTGTTTACTTATTCAAGACCAGATGAGAATTTTAACACCTCTTCCGGCCAGTTCAAAATGCAAGGCTGAAAGCTGAAAAATGACAGTCAATTTACGTTTGTCCATAGCCGAGTGTTGCAGACAGAGGTAGAGAGAGAGAGAGAGAGAGAGAGAGAGAGAGAGAGAGAGAGAGAGAGTAGGAGGAGGAAGAGGGAGGAAGGGATAATGGAAGAATAAGAGATAGAAAAACAGACAAAACAGGCAATATTTATCACCTGTATAATTGATTGCTACATTACAGGTGTGTTAATAACCTTCTTTTTTTTGTGGGTAGTTTTGATCTCAGCTTTTTTCCTTTCCTTTTTTTTTTTACTTACATCCTCTTTTTTTTCCGTAAGATTTTTATTAGGTACAAATAAACTTTTTTTTATATATTTGTGTATTTACTGCAAACATTTTCTTTTCTTTTTTTTATGTTTTATATCTTTCTTTTGTTTCGTTATTTTATCATTTTTTTTGTCATATTCTGCTTTTAGTTTTGGTCTCTCTCTCTCTCTCTCTCTCTCTCTCTCTCTCTCTCTCTCTCTCTCTCTCTCTCTCTCTGTTCCTGTCTCTTTTTTTCTATCGCATATTTTTTTGAGGTATTTTGTTTGTTTTATTTTGTCGTGTTCTGTTTTTTTTACTTGGGTTTTCGTCTCTCTCTCTCTCTCTCTCTCTCTCTCTCTCTCTCTCTCTCTCTCTCTCTCTCTCTCGCTCTCGCTCTCGCTCTCCCATTTTTTTTTTCTTTTTGTGTACGTCAAAAATAAAAAAAAGAAAACGGTGCTGCGGTCCGTCACAAAAGCGTCACGTGGCCTCGCGCTGAACGCATGCGGTGGCGCTTCTAGATTAGATTAGTGCAACTTGATTGGCCGCCGTGTGATCTGTTTGGATGGAGGCACGGGAAAGCCACACTATTACCTCTCTCTCTCTCTCTCTCTCTCTCTCTCTCTCTCTCTCTCTCTCTCTCTCTCTCTCTCTCTCTCTCTCTTTTTCTTGCTTTATTATATTTTTTTTTATTTATTTTTTGTGTCCATCTGCACGGCTGTCTGTATGCCTCTGTGTTAGTCTTTGTCTGTCCATTCGTCTCTCTCTCTCTCTCTCTCTCTCTCTCTCTCGCTCTCTCTCTCTCTCTCCTCTCTCTCTCTCTCTCTCTCTCTCTCTCTCTCTCCTCCTTTCTTGTCGGTTTCCAGTTTTTATATATATTTTCTTGTTTTTTTTCATATTTTCTTTCTGTCTCTTTATTTTTTGTCTATATGTATGTGTGTATGTCTCGTGCTTCTTTATTTTCCCTTGTTCCTTCTCCTACTCTTTTTTTTTATTTTTCTAAGATTTTCTTTATTTCTCCATCTTCTGCTTTAAATGTGCTTGTGTTTCTTGTTTTGTTTCACTTATTTTCTTTTTTTCTTAGTCGTTCCTTCAGTTCTTGTTCGTCTGTCTCGTCTTTGCAGCTCTTGTTCCTTTTCCTTTCCTCCTTCCTCTTTCCTCCTCCTCTTCCTCCTTCCCCTCCTCGGCCACCCTGTCAGTATTCATTACCAGTGTACCCAGACTCGCCTATAGAGGATCCCACGAACGCTTCCTCCCCGACACCAGGTTACCGGAGTGACGCGGGAACACAACACAACCACATACTCCTCGTACACCCAGGGACGAGAAACTGAGACGCTTGAATGAAAAACAAAGGTACAGGCAAACGTGATGACTTACTGTTCAGAGGCATAAGGTTTGGCGTTCCACAAAGAGGTTAAATGATACAGTAAAGGATAAATAGGTGTGTGATGCGAAATTTTGCTACTTGGACGTAGAAGGGAAGAAGGAATGCCTGTTCACGCCTGCCATTCTCGTCCCAAACTGTGTGTATGTAGCTGTGATATCATCAAGGTAATTTTGTTTATTAATTATTCCCCATATGACTCGCAACAAATCGCAAACCAGTTTTCGCGCGTAGCAGTTAAAGCTATCAGGAGAAAGCCCGTCTTGTCCTGCACACATTGACGTATTGACAAACCAAACAATGCATCGGTTCCAGGAAAGTTTCGAGTTACTTAGAAGGAAAAGCCTCTTTCGAAAATTATCTTCAGCCTTCCCTCGAGTTTCTTGGCGTCCCCTCTCCTCTCCTCGCCCTCGCTCGCCTACCCTTCGGTTCCCGGAGTCATGCTTAACACACTGGCTTTCCTTCTTGCAGCTTGGGCTTCCATACACTCCCTCGCGCTGCTGGTGCTGGTTCCCTACCCCGTGGCGCCTCGGTAGCTTGAAGGAGGCGCGGGCGGCGGCGGGGCAGCGGCTTTTATCCAAATTTATCGAGTAATATCCTAGTGCGTATAACGGAAGCCGCCTCGCAGGGAGATCCCGGCGGCTTATTCAGTTAATTACTATTCATCACATACATCACCTGATTAGGCGAAATTAGACGAGTAAATCATGATTAGGGTGTAATAAAAGTTCATTATGGCTTTTTCTAATACTCGTGAGATTACTTACTGCGCTGTAATTTAAATTTGCTTTGTATTTGCATAATGCGAAGAGACTAACCCGGCGGAGTGATGGAGGCCAAGGGTGTGTTGGGCGTCCCCGCGTGCTCCTCAGCGCCCTGCCTCCTCCTCCGCATCCTCATCCTTCTCTTCCTCTCCTGGGCTCACTTCCTTATCCTCCTCTTCCTTTCCTGTGCTCCTTTCCTATTCCTCTCACTCCTTTTTCTCTTCCTCTTCCTTTCTTGAGTTCCCTTCCTTCTCCTCCATTGTTGCTCTCCCTTCTTCCTCGTCTTCCTTTCCTGAGCTCCCCTCCTCCTCCTCCTCTTCCTTTGTTGCTCTCCTCTTCCTCCTCCTTTTCTGCGAGCCCTTCTTCCTCCTCCTCCTCTTCCTTTTCCTGTGTTCTTTTTATCATCGTCTTCCTTTCTTACGCTCCCTTTCCTCTCCTCTGTTTCGTCTCCTTTTTCTTGTAAGTTCTTATCTTTCGTGTGATCTCTCTCTCTCTCTCTCTCTCTCTCTCTCTCTCTCTCTCTCTCTCTCTCTCTCTCTCTCTCTCTCTCTCTCTCTCTCTCTCTCTCTCTCTCTCTCTCTCTCTCTCTCTCTTCTCTTCTCTTCTCTCTCTTCTCTTCTCTTTGTCTTCTGTTACTTTTCTTTTTCTTTTTCATCTAGTTTTCCCTCTGACTTTTCATTATTGTTTGGTATTCTCTCTCTCTCTCTCTCTCTCTCATCTCTCTCTCTCTCGTCTCCTCTCTCTCCTCTCTCTCCTCTCTCTCTCTCTCTCTCTCTCTCTCTCTCTCTCTCTCTCTCCTCTTCTCTTCTCTCTGTTACCTCGTCTTTTTCCTGATCTTGTTCTTGAAAGTTGAAATTTGTTGCTGTTGTTATTGTTGGTGGTGCTGGTGGTGGTGGTGATGGTGTGGTGGTGGTGGGTGGCATTGGTAATGGTGGTGGTGTTAGTTTCTTAAGTTACTCGTATGAGAGAGAGAGAGAGAGAGAGAGAGAGAGGAGAGAGAGAGAGAGAGAGAGAGAGAGAGAGAGAATGAAAAATGTGTTGCGAAACATTTTATTACACACACACATACACACACACACACACACACACACACACACACACACACACACACACACACACACACACACACACACACACACACACACACACACACACCAGGCAAGAGAAAGAAGCAGACGAACAAGAAGAACAACAAGAACACCAAGATCAAGAACAAGATTAAAAACGGTGATAAATTACAAATACCAAGAGACAAACACACACGGACCACTTTTCCTGTTGCCTGGTTTAAACTTACGCTTCTGTTATTCTTGTGTTATTATCATCACCTTATTTTTTGTAACACGAACGTAATATTTGCTTTCCATTTTGCCGGGAGAGCCATTTTGTAGGACGGAGGGAGAGTAGGGGGAGGAGAAGGTAGAGGCAGGAGTAGAGGAGGAAGAGGAGATGGATGCGAGTCAAGAAAAGTAGAGAAAAGTGTAGAGGGGGTAGAAGGAAGAAGAAGAGAGGGAATGAGTGGAAGGGTAGAGAAGATAGGGAGAAAGATGGAGGAAGAACAGAGACTAGGAGGATTTGTAAAGGGAAAGAGAAGAGTAGAGAGCAAGAAAGAAGAGGCGAAAGGACAGAAATGCGAGTATAAATTCCTGCAGGCCCATTTAGTCTTCTGCGCCTTCGTCAGGTATTTCAATATAAGGAAGGGAGGTATTTAATGTGTTTTTCATCCCAAGGTGGAGTTATGGTGGTGGTGGTGATGGTGGTGGTGGTAGTGTTTGTATTCTGGATGAAGCGGCGGCGATTACAGATGTGTTTATCCGCCTTAGGTGATGCTGACTTAAGAGCCGTGTGTGTGTGTGTGTGTGTGTAAGTGTGTGTGTGTGTGTGTGTGGTGTGTGTGAAGATGGAAGGTCCTTGTAAGGTGTTGTTTCCCTTACCTCTTCTTTTCTCCTCCTCCTCCTCCTCTTTCTTCTTCCCTCTCGATCTTACCTCACGTTGCTTTGTGTTGACTTCCACACTGATAATAAGTGTGTTACCTTCGAGAGAGACCAATACTCTCCTCCTCCTCTTCTTCCTCCTGCTCCTCCTCCTCCTCCACCACCACCTCTTCCTCCTGAATTTAGTGATAGTGGTAGGCAGAGAGGCGGGCACAGAGACACAGAAGAGCAACAAAAAATAAAACGAAAGAGAGGAAGAGTAAGGGGAAGAAATGGAGCAATGGTAATAGTGAATGGGAGAAAGGGTGACTAGTGATGGTACTTGGCTAGGATGGAGATGAGATGCGTGGGTGAGGAGAGAAGGTGCATAGGGTGAGAGATACAGTGTGTTGACGGGTGAGATGTCCAGATGTTACAGGATGTCCAGAAGTTACAGTCAATTACGGTGAGTCAGCTAGAGAAACAGAATGAGATTGACTGAAAAAAATTGTTAGTTAGTGTGATTTAAATTTGCTAACCTTCC
Organism: Scylla paramamosain; assembly: GCF_035594125.1. Classification (NCBI taxonomy): domain Eukaryota; kingdom Metazoa; phylum Arthropoda; class Malacostraca; order Decapoda; family Portunidae; genus Scylla; species Scylla paramamosain. The sequence continues at coordinate 12,783,911 of NC_087172.1, forward strand.
CTGTTACATATATCCATCGCCTCCTCCTCCTCCTCTTCCTCCTCCTCCTCCTCCTCCTCCTCCTCCTCCTCCTCCTCCTCCTCCTCCTCCCATAATGCTGCGCCACAAAAGTCACGATGGAGACGTATTGTGGCTGCCGGCGAAACACATCCAAACAGAAATCAAACTTAACACGTCACATGCAAAGGAGAGAGAGGCCTTCTTGTGTATGTGTGTGTGTGTGTGTGTGTGTGTGTATGTGTGGCGGTGGTTGGGTGATGGTTATTTTTTTTTCTGTTTTTTTTTTTTTTTTGCTGTTGCCACGTGCTTTGTTGTCGTTGTTGTTGTTGTTGTTGTTGTTGTTGTTGTTCATCTTCTATTTCTTCTTGTTCTACTTCTTGCTTCTTCTTTTACTCCTACTACTGCTACTACTACTACTACTACTACTACTACCACTACACAGTCTAGTACTCTTAACCACCACCCACCACCACCACCACCCCTCACCTCCTTGACAACTCTTACCTACTTCTTATCCTAAAAACCATCCCCTCCTTCTTCTCCTCCTCCTCCTCCTCGAACAGAACCAGCAGCTTAGAGAGAGAGAGAAGCAGCAGTACAGGGCCTCTCCTCTTAATGAGAACCCCCGTAACAAGCAGCGTTGGGGGACATCAGCTCTGGCGGGACACCTCTGGACACGGAAGCAGCAAGTGTTGTGTGGTGCGGAATTTCGCTGAGCCGATTAAACGCAACGATTAGAGTCATTTAAGCCCTTAATTGGGAAACTAGATGTGGCTAAACTCGCTGGTGCTGGTGGTGGCGGTGGTGGTTGTGGTGGTGGTGGGGAGAGGGAGGGAGTTGTTGTGTGGTTGTGGTTGAGAATTGTATTGGTTTGGTGGGCAGTTTACCTTTTCTGTCTGTCTGTCTGTACGTCTCTCTCTCTCTCTCTCTCTCTCTCTCTCTCTCTCTCTCTCTCTCTCTCTCTCTCTCTCTCTCTCTCTCTCTCTCTCTCTCTTTATTCAGATTTAATTTATTCTATTTCTGTTAGTCTTTTGCTTCAATTCCCTTCTTTCTCCTTTTCTTTTCCTATTTTTTTCTCTTTCTTTTTGCTTCGGAATTACTTTTATCCTTCCTCACTCCGTTTTCTCACGTGCTTTCCTTATTCTAATTCCCCATTTTCCTCTTACTCTGCTGCCACCCTCCTCATCATCATCTCTCTTATTCTTTCTCTCTTTCTCATTCACTCTTTTGCTCTCTCCTCTCCTCCTCCTCTCCTTTCCAACCTTCCCTGACTTCTCGCTTCCCCTTCTTACCTTTTCTTCCTCTTCATGTGTTTTTATTCAGTTTCTTTCATCCCCTTTTTGTATTGCTAACACTTCCATTGCTATCATCACCATTATTTTCTTTATTTTTTTTACTTGCCTTTTTACACTCTTTCTCTCCTTCTCTTTCTCCCTTTGTTTTTTTGTTTTGTTTTTTTTTTTGTTTTTTTTTTTTACTTTTTTCCTCTTGTCTTTCCTCCTTACCGTGATATTTTTTTTTACTTTCCTTTCTTGTTCTTTCCCTCTATTCTTCCGTTTCCTCTTTCTTCTCCCCCTTCTTCCCTTTCTCTTACATGTATATTTTTCACACCCCTCCTTTCTTACGCTTTCCTTCTCCCCCTTATTCTCTCTTTTCCCTCTTCCTTTCTTTCCTTTCCTCTTACCTATACATTTTTTAAGCCTCTTTTCTAACTCTCTCCCTCCTCCCCTCTTTTTTTTTTTTACCCCTTCCTCTCCTTTGTTCCTTCTTGTACTTCTTTTAAATCCTCCATTCTTACTACCATCTCTTCTTGTTCCTTTTATGCCTTTCCCTTCCCTCTCCTTTTACTCGTATTTTTTTTTTTTTTTCACTTTACCTTCTCGTTCCCCTCATCTATCATTTTCGTGACTTCAGGTACAAAAATCAATAGTCATTACCTGATCACCTGCACTTATTACCTGGCCGGCTGTGCAGCAGTGCCTTCAGATTCATCAGTAAGATTACCTGGCCGTCATTAACCTGTCCTATGGAGACGCTCAGGTGTGTGAGAACCGTGGACTGATTCAATCAAGCACGGTCTAACCTGGATTGAGAGGAAGGTAAGAGTGTTCTGTCCCATTCCTTAATAATTCTGCGGCTGAACTCTTATGTTTAATAGGCTGGAGGGGAAGGTATTTGGAGTTTGCAAGTAAGCTTTCAGGGTTCCAGTGATAGTGAAGTAAGGATTCTCCACCATCAGTAGAAAAACCACTCATAAGATCATCTATACGGAATGTGAAAATAGTGCCGGTTAGAGAACACAGTGTCTAAGAATACGAAGTTTTGGGGTCTACATTCACTTTCGTACTGGGGCGAATGGTGCGGACTGCTGTGTCGCGGCCTCGTGGATATAACAAATATATGTGAGGGACTGAATGCATGAGGGAGTGGGAGAGTGAGTGACTGAGTGAATGATGGTGAACGAATGTATTCTTGTACGAAAGTCTAAACTCGCATTCACATGATAATGATAACAATAATGATAATAATAATGATAATAATAATAATAATAATAATAATAATAATAATAATAATAATAATAATAATAATAATGTAACAACAACAACAACAACAACAACAACTTCTACTACTACTACTACTTCTACTACTACTACTACTACTTAAAAGCAAATTCATCGAAATAATCATAGAGAGAGAGAGAGAGAGAGAGAGAGAGAGAGAGAGAGAGAGAGAGAGAGAGAGAGAGAGAGAGAGAGAGAGAGATGTACGCAGGGAGGAGGGATAATACGGAGGGAAATGGGGTCATAAAGGAAAGGAAGTAACAGAAAACAGTGACAAAGAAAATGTCGGAAACAGCCATAACGAGAAGGGGAATTACTGAAGACGATAGGGCGGTGATCATTTGGCGAGGAGGAGGAGGAGGAGGAGGAGGAGGAGGAGGAGGAGGAGGAGGAGGAGGAAGAAAAGTTTTAGCACGAGATTGTTACAGATCGGGTAGCCAAGGAAAGAAAGGAGAGAGAGGAGAGAGAGAGAGAGAGAGAGAGAGAGAGAGAGAGAGAGAGAGAGAGAGAGAGAGAGAGAGAGAGAGAGAGAGAGAGAGAGAGAGAGAGAAATTTTCCCTAGATGGTTTCAATTATACACACACACACACACACACACACACACACACACACACACACAAACAAAAGTATATAACAAAGAAAACGAGAGTTAAATTAAAATGAAAACGCATCAGAGGCGCAATAGGTGAGCAAGAAGAAAGGTAAAATGGAGGAGGAGGAGGAGGAAGAAGAGGAGGAGGAAGACACGGGCAAGGAGGAGCCGCTAAACAGACGGCTGGAGCATTACAGAGAGGGCGGCGGCACAGGAGTCGGCCAGAGGTACATTTAGCCAAATTTATGAGCCTTCACCAGCCGCCCCGACCCGTCCCGGTGACATAAACTCCCAGCTAATGACTGTCATTTCAATTTGTACTATTTGTTTTTATTGATTCCAAGCCGCTATTGAGGAGGAGGGTAATGCCTGGGTGGCGGCGGCTGCTGTGGGAGTGGTGGGAAGGAAGGTGAAAAAGATGTGTCGAGGTGGGACGAGGCGGGACGAGGCGGAACGTGGCTGGCCAGGGAGGGAAGGGATGGGACGGGCCCTTCTCCTCCTCCTCGTCCCTTGCGTGTGTGAGGACCACTGGCGGTAAAGGCGAGGAGGCTCTTTGCGGCGTGGTTTTGAGGGTGTTGTAAACGATGTGGTGAAGCGAGGGACGGAGGGAGGCGCGAGGGGGGAATGTAGCGATTGGCTCCTTGGCGGCGAGGAGTGACGGTGGCGCAGCAGCAGCAGGAGGAACAGCAGCAGGACGAGGAGCAGGAGGGTTGTAAATCATTGAGGTTTGTCAGTTTGCTACGTGATGTGCTTCCTCCTTGTGTGTTTTTATGTTTAAGGTGTATGTGTCGAGGGGAGAGAGAGAGAGAGAGAGAGAGAGAGAGAGAGAGAGAGAGAGAGAGAGAGAGAGAGAGAGAGATCATAAGGACGAGTGGGTAATGAGAAGGAAAAAGATAAACCATAATGTTCTCGCTCGTCCTTCTCAACCCACAGTAATAGCACACACACACACACACACACACACACACACACACACACACACACACACACACACGAAATAGTGCGTGTGTGCGTGGTGTGTGGCGTGCTTAGTGTGTAACGTGCGTGGGAGTCAAAATCTTTCAGCAATAGCGTCAACTTTACACAGGCAAAGAAGCAAGAGAGAGAGAGAGAGAGAGAGAGAGAGTGGAAGTGGTGTGGGGAGAGATCCCTCGTCTGTCTGTATGTGTGTGTGTGTGTGTGTGTGTGTGTGTGTGTGTGTGTGTGTGGGCCCGCCTGATTCCCACATGCTTCACGGGACGAGCTCCTAATGCATCATCCGTGGTGATAATGCAGCACTGTCGGCTCACACACACACACACACACACACACACACACACACACACACACACACACACACACATACACACACACACACGCCCACACAAAAAAACACTCCTGCTCTAATGTGCTTGGCGACCGTTTCTCATGCCGGTGTGGGCCGCTTTCCTATGTTAATGAGCGATACATTCACCGAAATGGCGATAAACAAGGTAGGGGGATTAAAGCGCCTTAAATAAATATAATCCGGGAGCGGCAGTGGATCACGGGCGGCGCGAGTAATGGTGCACTTCATTAGCGGAGTCTAGAGGCGGCGCGGCGGCCAGGCCTTCAAAACGACACCCTATTTTGACGCCAACGCTGACCGCTCAATACAGCCTTGATTATCTTGTCTCGTTACCGCCAGAATTATTACACCCAACAACGACAGCAACAACACCGACAACACCGACACCACCAACAACACCGACAACAACGACGACAACGACAAAAGCAACTCCCGACGGTAACAACGGCGAGAACAAGCAGAGAGAGAGAGAGAGAGAGAGAGAGAGAGAGAGAGAGAGAGAGATTGACAGTCAGAAGTAAAGACAGACAGACAAAGAAAAGAAGAGTGAGACTTTACGACAGACACACAGACAGACAGACACAGACAAACAGACAAATATAAAGGAAAACAGACACACAGACAAGCAACAGCATACACACAGACAAACGGACAGAAAATCCTGGCGAGGTGTCATCTACCCTATCATTTCAATACTGGCCTTGTTCTGGCGGCTTAAGAAGTGCGTGCGCGTGGAGTCTTGAATCGAAAGCATACACACAGACGAAGAAAGAGTAAAAATGTCTTCTGATTGAGTGGGAGGAAGCGAATTGTCGTGCTGAGAGCGAAATATAGAAGCATGCACGCACTTCTCTCCTCCTCCTCCTCCTCCTCCTCCTCCTCCTCCTCCTCCTCCTCTTCTTCCTCTTCCTCTACACGCACACTTGTTCCTTGTGGCTTGTCTGTTTTTTCCTTCTTTTTTTTTTTTTAGCTCTGCCCTCACGCACACGCTTACTGGAAAGAGAGGGACGAAGGAGAGGAAAAGTAAATGACTCAAGGAAGAAATGAGTAACGTCAGTAGTTCAAGGAAAGAAAGAGAGAGAGAGAGAGAGAGAGAGAGAGAGAGAGAGAGAGAGAGAGAGAGAGAGAGAGAGAGTGTTTAAATCAAAGTTGTTAGATGAGATATTGATCATTAAACACACACACACGTACACACACAGGCACACACACACACACACGCAATGAGAATGAAACAAATAAGAAAATCTGAATACGTCAAAATCTATACTAGTTGAAGAGAGAGAAATGAAAAAAAGAGATTACAAATTTAGAAATACAGAATGAAAATCGTCCGTCAGTTTTCCCGTCTACTTATTGGTATTATGAAGCGTTTAGTGTTCATCTGCCTGTCTTTCTGTCTGTCTGTGTGTCTGTACGTGTGATGTATGTCTGTATGCCTTACCGTGATGACAGATTAAGCACTTTCGGCTCTTTTGTTCTTCTTTATTAAGTCATTCGTGTGTCTGTCTGTCTGTCTGACTGTCTGTTCAAATTGAGACAAATGTTGCTACGTGTAACATTTTATTGTTCCTAAATTTTATGAGCTTTTAATTCTTTTTCGTCATTTTTTTTTTTTCGTCTTTTTCTTCTTTTTTTTCGGTACCTTCAGATGACCGTTTCCCTTCCTCCTCCTCCTCCTCCTCCTCCTCCTCCTCCTCCTCTTCGTCCAGGTAATGATGCAGTTTATGGCTAACAACCTGTCATTACTTCATCATTTCCTCTCCGTCATGACTTGTTTAATAACTAACTGGCAGCCCACTCCACCATCACTGTATGTCTTTCTGCTCTCTCTCTCTCTCTCTCTCTCTCTCTCTCTCTCTCTCTCTCTCTCTCTCTCTCTCTCTCATCACTGTTGTTTCTAGTGTTGCTATTTTGTTGTTGTTGTTGTTGTTGTTGTTGTTGTTGTTGTTGTTGTTGTTGTTGTTGTTGTTGTCCTCATTATTTCCTGTTCTTTATAATTTTCCACGTATTGTATGCTTATCACTTTTATTATGTCTGTTTATTTACATCCATTTATATTCTTTTCTTTTGTACTTTTTTTATTTAGTATTTTCTCTCTTTCTTCCATCCATAAGATTCACATTTTTTTAATCCGTGTTTTTATTTACGTATTATAACTTACATTCTTTCTTAAACTTCTCTTTTATTTGAATTTCTAATCTGTTTTCATTTCCTCCACGCATAAGAAACTCATATATACTTCTTTATTTTAATTTTTCGTCTATTTTTTTTTCTTTTTTCCTCCACCACACATAAGATATATATTTTTCTCCCCCTTCAGAACGAGGACGAGGATGGAGACGAGGACGGAGGTTGAATTCTGTGTCTCCGCCTGACAATTACGAGGCCATACTTTCCCCCTCGCTCTATTTAGGGGAAGATAATTTGAGGATGAAACGGGTCTTCCTAAGTTTTCCCTTCAGACCTCACTTTGGCTTCTTCCTTTATTTCCTCTTCTTTATTCCCAGAAACCTCCCTGAAAAAAAAAAGAAAAAAATAGAAGGAGAGAGAACGCCAAATTTACTTGAAGAGGCTGCGAGAGAGTGGGGGAAGGGGGTAGGGGCAGGAGGGAGGGGAGAGGGTAGGGGATGGGGAGGGAGTTTTGGAGATATGGAGAAAAGATATTTAGTACGAGTATAGTGGTGAAGGGAAAAATCTCTGAGCTGTAAATAGTGGTAGTAGTAGTAGTAGTAGTAGTAGTAGTAGTAGTAGTAGTAGTAGTAGTAGTAGTAGTAGTAGTAGTAGTAGTAGTACATACATAAACGAACCTAACTAAGCACAAGTGAAATTTTACTTCAGTCACAATCATCACTTATCAATTTTTACTTATATTATTTTCTATCTTCCTCTGTAAGTTCTTTCTCGAGAGTGAAGAAAGAACGAGGTGAAAGAATAGAGAAAGTGATGATAAAGAGGAGAGGCTTGATTGAGGAAGGAGAAGAGGAGGAAGAGAAGGAGGAGGAGGAGGAGGAGGAGGAGGAGGAGATGTGATGTGACGTAGAGAGAGGAAGGAAAGGACGATGGAAGAGGTGGAGGGAACAGGAGGCAAAAGAGAGACAGAAGAAGAATAAAAACTTGGAAATGCTGAGGAAGGAAATAGAGAACAAAAAAATTAAATGCAGAAAGAGAGAGAGAGAGAGAGAGAGAGAGAGAGAGAGAGAGAGAGAGAGAGAGAGAGAGCATGTAAACACTCTCCAGCCAGCCAAACAGCCAGCCAAACAGCCAGCCAGACAGCGAGGAAGCCAGTAAGCCATATATTCATACGACACCAGCTCTGAATTGTAACGCATCTGCCCGGCCCGTCCTCCCGCCGTAACCAAATAGTGGTAGTAGAGAACGTATGCCCCGCCACTAACATATTCCCTTGTATATTACTCTCTTTTGGCAAACTCTGGATTATGCGACGCGCGGGCCTGATTTGCGACGCCCCACCAACGTTATTTAGTTTCCTGGGACTCGGTTGCGAAGCGCGCGAGGAGTACGAGGAGTAGGAGGAGGAAGAGAAGCAGGAGAAGCGAGTCCCTTTTGCTAACCCCTTGTGTCTGTCCTCCTCCTCCTCCTCCTCCTCTTCCTCGTCCTTTTCCTCCTCCTTATCCTTCAAATCCTTCTAATCCTCACGCATTTCTTTTCCTTCTCGTTTGCTATTGTATTTTCCAACATCGTACATCTGTTGAAAATATCGTACTCACTTCTGTAAATAATGATAATATACTTACTTGTATGTATGTATGTATGTATGTATTAGTAGTAGTAGTAGTAGTAGTAGTAGTAGTAGTAGTAGTAGTAGCAGTCAAAAGTAGTAGGCAGTAATTCACGGTTGTCGGATTAATGAAAAATATACCGTACAGAGAGAGAGAGAGAGAGAGAGAGAGAGAGAGAGAGAGGAAAGGATGACGTCATGGTTACCTGTCGTGTGGGTGTAAGGTAAACAGGTTCATTACGCAGCCGACAGTCATTTGTCACCTGGGTCTCATTAGCACACCTGATAGATTTTCGAATT
>NC_087172.1:12794929-12837429 GCF_035594125.1 Scylla paramamosain
GCGGTCAGGTGTGCTTGGGGCGACGAACTTGATGTTTTTATCGTGTGTGTGTGTGTGTGTGTGTGTGTGTGTGTGTGTGTGTGTGTGTGTGTGTTAGCTTTAAATTGCCTCAGCACGTGTATAAGTACAGCTCCTTTCTTTTCTTTGCCTTAACGGCACAGCGCCGCCAGTTAAGCGGGTACCTGCTGAGCTAAATTGACTTCACCTGCGCGTTTCAGAAGCGAGTGTCACAGTTCTCTTTCTTTCTCCCCTTCTTTCTTTCCCCGGGTTTGTTGCGAATATCCCTCGCCTGTCGGCAACACAAAACAGATCATTGCAAATGAACACAAACTCAAAATGCAGCCGCATAATCCGCACACACGCACACACGAGCCGGGCAGTAAAAGTCGCCACAAACAAAACAAGACACGAAGAAGAGATACAAAAGAGCGGCCGTCAGACAGACACACACTGACAGCGGGAATGGTATAGTTCCGGAGACGCGGGAAAAAATGTATTTATAACAGTGCAATGAATTTGTTGGCGAAAAGACATTTGGCCTCCCACACCTGCCAGGTAAGACAGCCAAATTACCTGCTGACGGGGCCGCACTGCATTACGGCGGGGGGCGTGCGCGCCTAACGTGTTTTGGACCGACGCGCCAACTTCCAGCAGTGTCAGGACGTGTTCACTTAGTGCTGGAGGCGGGACATGCTAAGCTAATATGCTGAGTAGGTTATTTTCCACTCCTCACTCAGCCCTCTTCCTCCCTCCCTCCACCCACTCCCTCCTCCTCCTCCTCCTCCTCCTCCTCCTCCTCCTCTTCCCTTCTTCCTAATGGCTGCGGCACCGTCATCATGCTTTTGTCTCTTTTTCTTGTTTTGTAGTTTTGTGTTTCATTCGTGGCCGAAGTGACACGCGGTTAGGCGGAAATTTGAGGCTTAACTTAAAACTCTTCTGCCCCCCTCCAGTGTGTGTGTGTGTGTGTGTGTGTGTGTGTGTAAATCCTACCGGTATAATCAGTCATTGCCATAACTACACATCTCCCCTTCTCTTCTCTTCCCCCTCCCTGCCTTTCCTCCCTCTCGCCTTCCCTTCCCTTACCTGTCCTCCCCTCCCTCCCAGCACTTTTACCTGCCTGATTAGAGGAAACCGCGTACCTAGGGACAATTAAAACCGGGTTAAAACTCAAAATAGTGGTGTTTTTCTTTCTATATATATTTTTTAAGATTGTATAGTTGTTGATGATAGGAGGCACGCAAGCAAACGCAAGGGAAGAAGGGAGAGGGACGAAAGAGGGGAATAAGACGTGCAGTAAAGGGGAGAAAGAGGGAACAAGAAAAAGGAGAGGATTAAATAATGGTCAGAGAAGGGTCGCTGGAGAAGCCAAAAGGAAAGTTTGTGGCTGTGATCAGAATGGCCAATTTTTTCCCTCTCTCTCTCTCTCTCTCTCTCTCTCTCTCTCTCTCTCTCTCTCTCTCTCTCTCTCTCTCTCTCTCTCCTTTTCTTTTCTCGCTTTTTCTACTTTTTTCTTTATGAAGGACTGTTATCACGAGTCTTTTTTCCTGTCTTTTTTTATTTGTTTGTTTGCTAGTTGTGTGTGTGTGTGTGTGTGTGTGTGTGTGTGTGTGTGTGTGTGTGTGCGCTCTCTCTCTCTCTCTCTCTCTCTCTCTCTCTCTCTCTCTCTCTCTCTCTCTCTCTCTCTCTCTCTCTCTCTCTCTCTCTCTCTCTCTCTCTCTCTCTCTCTCTCTCTCTCTCTCTCTCTCTCACACACACACACACACACACACACACACACACACACACACACACATATATACCTACACACTAAGCCTGTGACAAAGCTTTTATTTTTGTTCTGTGACAGAGACGAGCGACCGATTATTCATCAACTCTCGCAAACACTGCAGAACACCACCACCACCACCACCACCACCACCGCACATGTACGCACCACCACCACCACTACCGCCACCACCACCACCACTATCATCACCATCATCACACCATTACTACTAACACTACTACTACAAATACTATCATTACTACTTCACTACCGCTGCCATAATCGAGTGCACCACCATCACCACTACTAGTCTTACCAATATCACCACTATCATAACAATCAGAACCCCACCACCATGATCACCATTCATAGCACCAACCACAATTACCAGTACTGCTGCCACCACCACCGTTTCCTAGCACCATCTCCACCACCATTGATATCCCATAAAATTGCAGCAGCTGGCAATCCCTTAGCCACTACCACCACCACCACCACCACCACCACCGTCAGATACTGTCATGGCAATAACAAAAATTCTGGTTTTCGTTTCATCCACATGACTGTTTCAGAGCGTCCCTGCGCCACCACCACCGCCACCACCACCACCAACAACAACAACAACAACAACAACAACAACAACAATAACAGCAACAACAAGCATCACACCGTTATCCACCACCATCACACACACACACACACACACACACACGCACACACACCATGCACACGCACTTTCGAATAAAAAGCACCACCACCACCACCATCACCACGACCGACCATCACACACACACACACACACACACACACCCTAACCGCCCCTCAGAGCGTTCACAATCCCACCCCATCATCGTCCCTTCCCTCCCATTCCCTGCGTACCCTTCCCTCGCCCTCCCGCGCCCCGCACCATCACTTTAGCGCCTGACATCCACGCATGACACAAGTTGACCAAAATGCACGACCTGGAACGCGGCGCCACACGCGACTACGACTCATATCGCTGACGTTACGAGCTACACCTGCAATTAAACACGGCGCGGACCACCTGCACACAAACAGAAATAAAATATCAATCCGAGCAGTGGTTTCATCAATTTTCTGCGTGGATGATAGCAGCTCGCGGCCCCGGGGAGTAGGAGGAGGAGTAGGAGGAGGAGGAGGAGATGGGGGAGGTAGGGGTGAGGAAAGGGAGTGTGTGTGTCTGTCGGGTAGGTGTCTGTGTGTGTGTAGAGGATAGGAAATGGGTGGGAAAGGAGTGAGTAAGGGGTAAATAAGGGGTAATGGAGGTGTGGGTGAAGTGTGAGGTTGTCAGAACGAGGAAGGGAGAGAGAGAGAGAGAGAGAGAGAATATCCAGACTTGCTATACGTCTTCATTATCCAGTCGCCTTATCCACTTACGTTATCCACTTTTATCATCCACCTTTCGTTACCGTTATCCAGTTTCTTTATCCACCTTCGCAATCCACCTCTTATCAACCCCCTCTTACAATCCACCTTCTCTACCCACGATTCCTATCCACTTTCACTACTCATCCTCCTTACCCAGCCTTGTTAACCATCCCTTCTCATCCACCCTCGTCATCCACCCTCACTCTCACTCTCTCTCACTCTCAAACGCACGTGGCAAGAGCATCGTCCTGAACAAGGCAATTACCCTATACAGACAGGTGTGGCCACGGGGTGAATGAACGGCTCACTGGCTACGTGTGCTTAATCCTCGCCCAGTAAGGATTTGAACCAGGCTGAGATTATTAGTATCGCAGAAAGCCAGTGTCGCTGTCCACTTAATTACTTAACTTCTGCGTCACGTAAGAAAGTGGGAAGATTTTACTTATGGTAGGGAAAAAAATAGCGTATTAAAGTGGGAAAGTAATGTTTGGATGTGTTTATATGTATGTAAGTGGGAAAATATGTACTATCTTATGGGAAAAAATAAGTTTAGAGAAGTGCGATGTATATTTGAAGTAAAATGGAGATAAAAAGCGAGTGGATGTGAGTGATACGCAGGTTCTAGTGGAAAAAGAAGTGCATGATAATGGAAAAATGTAGGCTCGATTGAGATAAGTGGAAGAATACATACAAGTTGGAGCGAAAAAAAAAAGTTGTAGAAAAGTTGAAAATGGAAGACAGTGAAAAAAAAAACTTATAATATTGAAAAATACAAATAAGCGTAATAAAATTTAAAAAGCGAGTCTGAAAAATATAAAAATACAAAAAGATTGCTAAAAGACACATGCAACATACGAATAACAAGTTTAGAAATGAGAAAAATACAAGTCATCGTTAAAAAAAAACAAGTGAGGAGAGTGCGAAGGTTAGTGAATGTTGTGCCAAGATGCCAATCATGAATCAAGCGTGACCGTGACGTGCGTGCCCCGTGTCGCCTCCTGGACAGACCAGCAGCTGCCGCGCCGTCAATAAATGTAGGTGTGTCTGTCTGTCCGTCTGGCGGGGCGAGGCTAGACGCGACAGATGGACAGAGGCGAGTCAGATGGTCAGGGAGGGAGGTCGTCAGCCTGTCAGGAGCTGAAGTTATGTTCTTAGAATGGAATTAATCTTGTGATAGTGGCACGGGGGGTGAGAGCAGTGTGGGTGTGTGGGTTCCATGCCGGCTGCCCTGGAATAGACGGACAGTTGGCAGAGATGAGCGGAAGCGTTGAGACGATGAGAGTTGAGGCGCTTGTGAGGAGTGAGGGAATGAAAAAGGGGAGAGGGTGTGAGTGGGTTAGCGGGTATCGGTGTGAGAGGAAGTGAGAGGGGCTAAGTGATGAGAGGGATGAGGCGACTTTGGGTCAGGGGGTCATAGAGAGAGAGAGAGAGAGAGAGAGAGAGAGAGAGAGAGTGGGGGGGGGTTAACAAAAAGCTGCGGGTTGGTAACTATCACACTGCACTGCTCGCCCTGAATCCTGAATACCCGATTATCCAATAAAAACGAAATAACATAAATTTTGCATCCACCTAAAAACGAGTAACTGGCGTTTCCATTATGTCGGTGCTGGGAGAGGAAAAATAACATAGCCAGCTGTTTTATGTTTAGAAACTAATCGAATTTTACCGTCGTTTGGAAAAAAAAAATCTCAACAGGTGTCATTCCCTCCAAAGCTGCCCACGACCACCTGGCCACACCTGCCTCTATTCACCTGCACAAGCGGCGTCATTTAGGGCAGTAAACACTTGTAATGGACCGACGCTTCAGAACTATTACGCATCGTTCCTCCTCGTAGAGATTAGTAGAGAGAGAGAGAGAGAGAGAGAGAGAGAGAGAGTGTTTGCTTGGTTGGTTTGCGAGTATTTGGACTTTATTTCTGTGTGTGTGTGTGTGTGTGTGTGTGTGTGTGTAGGTAGGTGTGTGCGATTTATCAAAACGCGCGCACATTCACACACACACACACACACACACACACACACACACACACACACACACACACACGTCCATATAACAATAAGTGTTACAAGAAGCACCAGCATCACATAAAATAAATATCGCATAACACATTAAATACCCTTCACGCGGGGCGGGCGGCTGTTTAGTTTAAGCTAACACATAACACGGCGCTGCAAAACTCCCATAAAGAACATATACGCATAATTAATCTGATGTCACTTTGCTCAGCTCAAAAAGACCCGTCAGCGAGAGGAAATGAGGTTAACATTTAATACTTCTCACTCACAGCTGCGCCTCGATGAGAGAGAGAGAGAGAGAGAGAGAGAGAGAGAGAGAGAGAGAGAGAGAGAGAGAGAGAAGCACCACGTCTCTGCAATGAGGGAAAAAGCAACGCCTGTGTGACCATGATAGCGTGAGTGTGTTCTTTCTCTCACCACTCCACTACCTGCCAGTCTCACCTTCGTTAATATGTCCCTGCATTGCCCAGGTGAGGCGGGGACGAGGGGACGGGAGGCAGCTGAGTCTGAGGTGGACGGGGGATGGACAGGTAAAGGATGGGAAGCGCGCAGGGGAAGCTAGGTAGGTGCATGTGTTGGTTGAGAGCACCAGGTGATATTAATTCAATCTTCCCGTCATTCACAGCTCAAGGTAAGAAAAAGTCAGTGTAATTTGAAGTGTGACGAGGGAAAGAATTGAAAAGGGAGAAGTATTTTCTGTCCCCCACTCTCTCTCTCTCTCTCTCTCTCTCTCTCTCTCTCTCTCTCTCTCTCTCTCTCTCTCTCTCTCTCTCTCTCTCTCTGTTTTTTTATTTTCTTTTTATTTTTGCGTGAGGATTTTTATTGGAGATGTGAAGGGCAATTTATATCAAGGTGAAATAGATATTGATGCGTCTGTTGCGTGTGTGTGTGTGTGTGTGTGTGTGTGTGTGTGTGTGTGTGTGTGTGTGTGTGTGTGTGTGTGTGTGTGTGTGTGTGTGTGTGTGTGTGTGTGTGTGTGTGTGTGTGTGTGCATTCATTATATTTCATTGGGAGGGGAGAGGCGTGTTTCGTGTGTTATTTTCGATGTGTAAAATCACGTTATTGTTTCAGTTTTACTCCTTCCCGTGCTTTATTTGCTCATTTTCTTTCTTTGCTTTCGCTTGTCTCCCTTTGTTTATTTTCTTCTTTCCTCTCGTTGTATTTGTTTTGTCTCTTTCTTTTCCTTTATTCGTTCATTATTTTTTTTTTCATTTTTCTATTTTTTTCGTCCTTTCATTTATTTATTAACTATTTTTCATTTCTCTCTCTCTCTCTCTCTCTCTCTCTCTCTCTCTCTCTCTCTCTCTCTCTCTCTCTCTCTCTCTCTCTCTCTCTCTCTCTCTCTCTCTCTCTCTCTCTCACACACACACACACACACACACACACACACACACACACACACACACACACACACACACACAGAAACCCAAATACACACATATCGAGCACACAATCACTACACTATTCTCTCTCTCTCTCTCTCTCTCTCTCTCTCTCTCTCTCTCTCTCTCTCTCTCTCTCTCTCTCTCTCTCTCTCTCTCTCTCTTCTTTTTTTTGTAGGATCATTGGTTTTGGATGCACACGCGCGCCCACACACGCGCACGGCTGAAGGGAACAGAGGAATGTAAATTGAAAATATGAAAAGGAGTGAGCGGGGGTGTTCATCTGCGAGCATAATTGGATTCTGGCGCATCATTGTCAAATTTTTTCGTGATTGACAGCGAATTTAAATCTGATGGTAAATATGTTACTCTGTGTAATGGGTGTGATAAATGTCATGCATGCGTGTGTGTGTGTGTGTGTGTGTGTGTGTGTGTGTGTGTGTGTGTGTGTGTGTGTGTGTGTGTGTGTGTGTAATCTGCATATTTTCTTTTTTTTCCTCTCTTTGTTGTTATTTTCATGGGAATTTTCTACACGTAAATCTCTCTCTCTCTCTCTCTCTCTCTCTCTCTCTCTCTCTCTCTCTCTCTCTCTCTCTCTTCTCTCTCTCTCTCTCTCTCTCTCTCTCTCTCTCTCTCTCTCTTCGCATATATATATATTCAGTTATTTACATTCGTAGCGTCATTTCGGAATACTCACCAGTGCTTCCTGAACTCCTCAAGTGTGTTATGACACCTTGCTCTATCCCCCATGTCACACACCACTCCCTCTCACACACCACACCCTCTCACATATCACTCCCTCTCACACATCACTCCCTCACACACACCACTCCCTCTCACACACCACTCCCTCTCACACACCACTCCCTCTCATACACCACTCCCTCTCACACACCACTCCCTCTCACACCACTCCCTCACACACCACTCCCTCTCACACCACTCCCTCACACACCACTCCCTCTCACACAACACTCCCTATCACACACCACTCTCACACACCACTCTCTTTAACATAGCTACTTCCCCTTACCTCTCTTCCCCAGCATTGCCTCTCTTTCTCTCTCTCTCTCCTCCACACACACACACACACACACACACACACACACACACACACATACACACACTACTGTCCTCGTCATTCTCACACACTATAATTTCTATATCACATAGTTGTACTTCATTCCTTAAGATATACATTTCTTCATAAACCTACACCCAATTTCCAGCACCTTGCACCGCCCTAACTTGAAGCTGTAGCGATTCCTTACCCCCATCAACATATATACCCGATTTCCAGCACCTTTCACCGACTTCCCACCCCCATCAACATATATACACGATTCCCCAGCACCTTAGACCCATCTTTCCCTGAATCTGCAGTGCGTTCCCACCCTCGATACGTAGACCCTCTCTCGTGCACATCCCTCGACTCCCATCACGTTCCCCGAGGCTGCCGCGGCCCAGACAGCAGGTGCATCATCGGCGAGAGGCTGAGGCTGACACTGCCCGCCACCTTGCTTGTTGGCATCAATCAGGCGGGACAGCCTCGCGCCATAAAGATGCCACCGCCCCTTAAGGCCACGGGACTCGCCGCTAGGAATGCATGCGGGTCCTTTGGGTCGCACCACCTCCTCCCCCTTGCTGCCTCTACGTCTGCCTCCCCGGCGTGTTAACTCCCATCATGGTGGTATTGTGCTGCCCGTCAGGTCGCTCTACACACACACACACACACACACACACACACATCGTGACGCATCATATCCGTTATTAAGTTGAAATGGTGTTGGGTGGCGGGTATGCATCTCAGCCGTCGTCGTCGCCGTCATCGCCGCTGCCTCTGGGTTATAGAAAGATGGATTATGGAAAGCAAATGTGGGTTTTCGTTTTTGCTTGGCGTTAGTTGTATCATATCTCGCTGCTGTAGCTTTGTGTGTGTGTGTGTGTGTGTGTGTGTGTGTGTGTGTGTAATAGACGAGAGAGAGAGAGAGAGAGAGAGAGAGAGAGAGAGAGAGAGAGAGAGAGGAGAGAGAGAGAGAGAGAGAGAGAGAGAGACGTTTAATTTTAGCACAGGAAATGGAGGGATTGTATTTAATTACTTGTATTACTGATTTATAATGTAGTATTCTGTTATTTATGCATTTATTTATTCATTCATTTATTTAACTTTTATTTATTCACTCGTGTCTATGGCGTCTATGTATTTCCGGTTCCCGATGCGTGTGGCCAATAAAGCGCGCGTGTGTGTGTGTGTGTGTGTGTGTGTGTGTGTGTGTGTGCACGCGAGTGAGACCCCTACTCCCCACCCGCGCCACCCACTTCAACCACTTTAAACAAGGTAACATATATGTGTGTGTGTGTGTGTGTGGTGTGTGTGTGTGTGTGTGTGTGCAGCCATCCTCCCCTACCCCCTTTAAACTCCTCTGCCTCCCCTACCACCTCTTACCTCCTCCCCAACACCTCCCTTACCCTCTTCACACTCACCCCTCCTTCCCTTACCTCTTCCCTGGCGTTCACACTCCCCTCCCTCTCCCTTCCCTCCTCCCCACCGTCACCCAACCCACCGGCAGATTAAAACAAATGGAAGGTCGGATAATGCAAGCTGTAATTTTCTTTATCATGATCCGAGGATTCCAAAAGTGTTCCCTCTTGCAGTCAGTGGCGAATGAAAGGATAGATTCTCCTCCACTCATATCTTTTTTACCATTAGAACACAACCCCACCCTGATTCTTACGCACGCCTGCACGCCTTCTCATGCACGCCAACGCACACACGCACGCCTGCACTTGATTAATGGCATAAGCAATCATTCTTTGACCGGGACTATTACGCGAGGCTTCCAACTGTCTTGCTGATTCCTTCCTTCGCTCCGCTAGGAAGTGTAGTTGTTGCCTGAGTCTCGCTGTTTGGATTCTTGGCTCCGATGCAGTTTCGTTGAGTTTGCCTTTCAGATTCAGGAAGCTCAGCGTGTGGGATTGGTAGCGTGAAAGTGCGTAGACAGATAGATAGATAGATAGTTAGATAGATAGGCAGAGAGAGCGGTTGGAAACACCTACTAGACACATGTAACGAAGCTACGCAAGGATGCTGACGTGACAAACGGAGTAGTAAGTTGGCAAACCATCTTAACTAGCCATAAGAACGGAAAAAATGAGTAAATAAATAAATAATATAAAATTGATAATGATAACTATTACTAACTACCGTAGGCCCTTTATCTGTGTGTGTGTGTGTGTGTGTGTGTGTGTGTGTGTGTGTGTGTATGTGTGTGTGTGTGCCGTCGTTCATCCTCCCTGTGAGCTTCCTGCTTGAGGGAAAAAATTATGGAGATTGGTGAGGTGAGTGCAGGAAGGCTCTCATCAGCATGTTCCTGTGGCGGCGGGACAGCGGTGCCTCCTCCTCCTCCTCCTCCTCCTCCTCCTTCTCCAGCGACAGCCTCCTTTCCGCACCTCCTCTGCAGTAGATTAATTTCATCCCCAGTGGTGTTTTGTGTCATACGATTCTGTGTCATGACGTGGTTTATCTCTGGTTTTGTTTATGCTCTCTCTCTCTCTCTCTCTCTCTCTCTCTCTCTCTCTCTCTCTCTCTCTCTCTCTCTCTCTCTCTCTCTCTCTCTCTCTCTCTCTCTCTCTCTCTCTCACACACACACACACACACACACACACACACACACACACACACAAGCCGCTATACTATAAAACACCTCAACCATCAAAATTGGTCGCATGCAAATTGCCAGCGGTCATGCAAGGCTAGACTACAACAACTCCACCCCCTCCACCGCCTCCACCACCACTCCAATACTGCTGGTAGATGGGGCACGGGAAGAGGACGGGAGGGAGGGAGGGAAGGACAAGAGGAGGAGGAGGGAATTACAGAGAGAGGGAGGGACAGGTGGAGGTTTCAAATCCCAAACAACTATAACAACAAATAAAAATGTTTGCTCATCGTGTATCGTTTCATTTGATTGAAATACGTGATCGGTAGTGTTTTGTTTTTTTTTCCCCTTTTTTTATCATAGTTTTTTTTTCTTCTTCTTTTTTTTTTTTTTTTTTTTAAGTTTAGCGTCGTCTGGGTTGTGTGTTGGAAGCGGCTACTAGCAAGTGGTGGTCTCGACTCGCTGACCCGGAACATGCTTCGAACTGAACTGAAATCCTCGATCAGGGAGATGTACTCGCCACTTCGTTGACAGCTTCCGTGTGGGTGTGTTGTGGGTGACGCAGCCCCGCCTTCCGCTGCCTGGCCTGCAAGTGTGCGTGTCTCATGTGTCCCCAGTGTGTGTTACGAGGAGTCTTCTGAAGGTAAATGTGTATCCTGCTTTTCAGTATCCTCTTGTTACCTTGTTTTTGTCATATTTTTGTCATTCTTGTCCCCCTGCCGGCTTCTCCAACCGCCGCTTTCCCTCCACCTCCGCCGTTAATGCTACCGCTCAAATGGCCAACATCAACGTAGAGCACTGTAATTGTGTGCGTGTGTGTGTGTGTGTGTGTGTGTGTGTGTGTGTGTGTGTGTGCTTGCTTGCTGCGCCCATGTGTACGTGAAAAATGTACACACACACACACACACACACACACACACACACACACTCAACCTGACAAGCAGTACACATCTATGAGAGCGAGGCGTCACGAAGGAGGAGGAGAGAAATGATCGAGCGAAAACTCATGATGAAGTGTTTAAATATAACGAGCATTTTACCTTAGACTTGTGAAATCCCCGGTCAAAAGAAGGCCAGGAGAAGGAGAGGGAGAGGGAGGAGGGAAGTTCATAATATCTTGTTGCCACCGTTGTTTTGTTATCAACATTCATCTCTGAAGAAAAGTGCTCGTGTGGGACCATCTGTTCTCACTACTGTTGTTTGTTACCGTGTGTGTGTGTGTGTGTACGCGTGTGTGTGTGTGTATGTGCGAGTGCGTGCAAGTGTGTATAAATTTGACCTTATAGTTGTGTATTCCAGTAAAAAAACAAAAAAAAGCAGGATAATCACGGCTGATAGAATTTCTTTACCATTGATTAAGCTATTGCAATTTTATCCAGCGAGTTTACATTGTAGTTCTCCCTGTTTTTCTGTTCCTCTCTCTTTTTAGTGGCGTATAATAACAATAGAATAAAGAGTTTTAGAGAACGCCACACCCGCCCTTACCTGCCTCAAATATATGCTAACCGGGAGAGTAACGTAATTTTATCGATATAATGAAAGTCGTTTATTTCGTATGGATGAGGGAGGGGACAGGGAGGGAGGGAGGGAGAGCGGAAGTGAGTGAGGGAGGAAAGAAAAAAGGGACGGAGGTAGGGAAATGGGGAGGAAAAGAGGAAAGGATAGAGAAAGAGTAAGGGGAAGAGGGGAAAAGATGGAAGGGAGAGGAAAGCGAAGGTGATGAAAGAAAAGGAGGGAGGGAGGGGAAGAGGGAGAGAGGGAAGGAAGGTGAAAAGAGGAGAGAGGAGAAATGGGTTGTTGAACGAGGATAACGGGGACAGTCTAACGATACTAGTACTACCACCATCACCACCACAGCCACTACTCTACTGATATTGAACCACCACCACCATCACCACACACTTCCACACAACTCACAACCTCCCCATCACCATTGCTACTCATCACCACCACCACAACTCTTAAGCCCATGTTCAGAAATCCTTTGCTCTCTCACCACGACTGTTTTCCAAGGCCGCAGAGATGATTAGCCTGGTTCCCAAGGGTGTTCCTCCTGTTAATAATGTAAAAATGTTATCACTGTCACTACGACAGTAAAAACGCCCTAAAAATGCGTTATTTCAACTATTGTATCTTTTGAATGCAGAGGAGGTGCGGCACTGAAGAGTTTGAATGTTGGCCTCACCATCACCGCCTCTCGAAGTAACTGTTGACTACTACAGGTTACATCACCACCGTGTTCAATTGATCGATAGGTCATTATCTTCCCCTCACCACCATCAGATCACTATCCCCCATTCATTTGCTTTACATCACATCACAAGTTTTTTAACACTGTACACCACCACTATTGCCACCACCTCGGTGTTCCATCATTATCATGACTATTTTTAACTCTAACAACCACCTTCGCCAGCATCACCTGACCGTCAACACCACAAACCACGGTGATAACAACTATGCTAACAACTGGTGATAACTATGCTAATAACTAGTCACCACCGCCACTACTTAACCTTCACCACTACCAACCACCACCATCACCACCACTACGACATTTTTCGGTACATCCTCACACGCCATACTCTTTTTATTATGCACTTTCTTAGTAACGCCTGAAGAGTCCTGATAATTCACTTGTTTTTTTTTACTTTTTTAGCTACATTCCACTCAGTAAAGGAGAAGAAAAACATGAAATCTGCAGATACTAATGAATCCTGGCGGTAGTAGTAATAGTGGTGGTGGTGTCAGTACTACTACTATATAAATAATAATAATTAATAATAATAATTAAATTCGTGTTAGGTGAAAGCATCACGAGCCACAGGTGAGGCAAAGAGAGAGGGAGGAGGGCGAAGGGAGGAGGGTGAGTGTCAAGCCGTCACAGTCATGGCGGCGGCTTCATCTCTCGAACCAACACGTGGAGATAATTTCACGAAACTATTCCCCCACTCGCGGCTCGTTAATTGTACAGACATCCACCGTTTCCCCTCGTCAGCTGAACCGCATTGTATTTCCTCTCTAGATGTTATTATGATAAGGAACAGTGGGAGGTGTGCGGTGCGGAGTGAAGCAGCAGCAGCAGCAGCAGCAGCAGCGGCGGCGGAGAGGTGAGCGGGGAGCGAGCGGTAGGCGGGCTGGGAGGTGGGCGGGCGGGCGGGCGGGCGGGCGGGCGGGCGGGCGGGCGGGCGGAAGAGGCAAGGATGACCCGCGACGGAATGTAAACAGTGATTTGAGAGAGATTAAAGAAATCGTCGCACAAACAAACGCCCGAGACACAAAAGCTTGCGGTCGTGTCCCTGAGGAGTGTGTCGTTACGCAATTGGCTGAGGCCTAGCCGCGGTAATGGCCGGGAAATTATGGAGTGCGTGAAGCTGGAAGTGGATGATGATGGGGTGTCGCTGGCTGTGGGCAGACGTTGACGCGGCGTGATTGACAGTTCCCGCCCATCCCTCTCTCTCCTGCCTCGGTCACTCCCTCCTTCCCTGCTCTCCTTCTCCCTCCTTCGCCCACGCCTCAGATGTCTCCTCTTCCTCATCGCTTATGTCACTATCTTCGTTCTAAACGTCATTTTTTTTTCTTTCTCTGCCTCTTATTATCTCATGAAAGTTAGTCTTCCTTATCCAGCATCACTAAGCCTCCTCTTCAACTTTCCATCACCTCCTTCCCTTCCTCAATACTTGTGCCTCCTCCCGCCCATCACTCCCTCCCTAATCCCACCAGACCCGCCCTAATCAGCCTTTGTTTGTGTACACCCACCGACCTTTGGCGTCTAATTGAGCAGTCTGTGAAGGGTAATTTCCTGCGACCCACGGATAGGTGTGTGTTTGTGTGTGTGTGTGTGTGTGTGTGTGTTTGTGTGTATTTTTGTAGGTCGGGATTTTTTCGGAACATGGCGCCTACGGTGTTTTTACAATATTCAGTCTCTCTCTCTCTCTCTCTCTCTCTCTCTCTCTCTCTCTCTCGTGCGTATCTATATGTATATTCATTTTTATGTTGGTAAGAGTTGGTCCACCTCCATCCCATTCCCTTCCGCCACGCCTCCATTTCTTTTCCACGCGTCATCCATCACATTTCCTCGCCGCCAATTGCTCTTTGCTGCCTCGCTAATGCCAAAGATTTACGGCAAGGCTCGTGGCGGGGTGTGGACAAATTGGTGGAGGCCGTGGGTGTCTCGTGTTGGAGCGTGAACAGAACACATGGACATATTTTCAACAAATGATGGCACCCACTTCAAAAGCTTAATAAAGTGGTCGTTTTTCTTCAGTACAATTTTTAGTATAGGTGGCAAAAAAGAGTGGATTAATTCAAACCTTTAAACGCCGGTAGTTTTGATGTTGGCTGTAAAAATACCAAGGCTACTCATTGAAACAAGTGCCGTATTGTCACGAGCAGAACGTCAACAACTCTGAGCAAACCCCCTCTTACCCTTCCTTCCCTAAACACAAACACACACACACACACACACACACACACACACACACACACAGCGTTCATTATGTATATGCTATTCTTCAAGTGACACTGAGGTGAGATATACACCACAACACCTTCCCCATTACGTGCTATGACTTCCCGTGACTTTCGTGTTTCCCTTGACCGCCACCAAGGATTGCCACAGGCGACGAGAAGCGGCTGCGTGCGTGTGGCGGCCTTTAAGACTACCACAGGAAGAGGTAACACTGAGGCTTGTGCTTGTGGGATTAGCGGTGACTAGGAGTTGTGTGTGTGTGTGTGTGTGTGTGTGTGTGTGTGTGTGTTCAAGGGGACGTGGGTGGGCGGGTGGTTTGTGCGCTGCAGGTGTTTGTGGTTAAGGTTTCGTGTTATCTGGGATTTTTTTTCCTTTATCTATTGTGTGAAATAGTCAGTCTCTTTCTCTCTCTCTCTCTCTCTCTCTCTCTCTCTCTCTCTCTGACACACCGTAAACATTCCCTTCAGGTATCACCATCAGTATACATTTGCCAGGTATTTACTTGCCATTTATTGGACCTCTCTTTATTTGCCTTTGTTCAGCATTTCCATTGTCCGTTCGCTCTCCAGTGTCACGATATTTTTCGCATTCGTTAAGCCCCGCCACGCACGTCACACCCTTCCGTCACATGTCACACCTCGTCACTTTCTACACACCACCAGCCTTTTTTCTCTCCCTGTAGAACCCTTCCTCTCATGTCACACCTTGCCGTACCTGCCACACTCACGGCCCCTGTCACACCCTACGAGACAGTCACACCTTGTTCCCCCTACTCTGCCTTCCCTGTCACCCCGCACCCCATGCCTCCTATATTACCATTCCTTGTCACACTCTTGACTCGCCTGTCACATCTTATCTTCCCTGTCACACCTTTCTTCCAGCGCCGAGCTCCCGGGCTGCCTGGCGAGGCTCTGCAATAAACTACAATTTACCGACGAGAAAGAAAGAGAGAGGTAGAAAGAGAAAAGAAGAGAGAGAGAGAACGAGAAGGAAGGAGGTGAGGCAAGAGAGTTATATTTTCTCCCAAATTGGTTTTATGACAGACAAATGACTAATTTTGTCTTGATTACCCGGTTATTAGGTCGCCGGTGCTGCCTAATCTTTATATACTATGACGGAGGAGATGGTGAAGCCCCGCGCCGGCATTCACTGATTTACGGCCCCGTGCAAGACGATGTTTTCTCCGACTTTCGTTTCCTGAAGTATATATTTACGTTATTACTTTTTTGTTCCTCTCCTCCTCGACGTGTGGAGTTATTCATTAGTCTTTGTTCTCGTTGGAATCGTCCTCTCTTTCTCCCGCAGTGTTGTGTGTGTGTGGTCGTGTGTACGTTTGTGAGTCTGTTACGAAAGTTCCTGCTTGTCTTGTAGTTCTTCTTGCTTGGAATTCCTGTCACTATATAAGATTCCGTATTTTCTCATTGGTCTGCATCGTGCGTTCGTTTGTATTCACGCAAGAAATCTCTGATCTATATTGTGTTTCTGGTAGATCATTTAAGTTCATTCAAGTTGAGATTTCGTGTTATCAGAAGATTATATATTGTCTCGGTAATCTGCATCCATCCAGTATGTTTTTGATAGAATACTTCATTTTATTCAGTAGCTTCAACTTTTCCATGCTGTTTTCCCGCTTGTCAAGTTGAAAGTTACCGATCTCACAGAATTCGTATGTTTACCGTTAACTTTAATTACTCCGTTCTCCTGCTCTTCATTCACTTCCGTCGGCAGCAAATTAGGGAAGAGAGTCGTCAGTAAGAGATCAACCGTGACCGATCTTTCTCGAGTGAATGGATGACAAGATGGCGGCGAGAAAAACAAAGTAGGTCGGGAGTGAGGCAGGGCGCGACATCCGTCTCTATGCACCAGCCACTCCACCCTCGGGCCCCTTCCATTTTTCACGAGGCTGCCTGATTCTGATCTTCTTGTTATCTGCCGTTCTTTCCCATTTTTCTCGTTCAGGGAGACGTGGACGGATGAATGGAAGGAGTCGATCAAAGTCAAGCGGGACAGTGGCGGGGGGCCGAGGCGGGGTCGTCCGCGTCATCTCCCTGTCATTTGGCGGGAAAAGACAAATGGCGGGTGTCCCTTCGCTCGCTGCCGGATTTATCTTGGTGTTTTTTATGGTGAGAGCCAAGGACCTGTTCCTGATGAGACCGTGACGCCCCAGCAACGCCGAGGGGGGCCGAGGGAGCGTGGCAGGGAGTCCCGGAACAGACACCTCCGTCAGGCCGACTTAACATACCGCACTGATTCTCTCACGTCCCGTCCCTTTCCGTCCCGTCCCTTCCTTTTTCTGTCCAACACACCAAACTTTTTCTTACATTTTAATTTTCTCTTACTGTTTGTTTTATTTCATTTTTCCTCTCAGATGAGTAAGGCTCGTTTATGCCCTGGTTCAGATCGTTTAGGTGAACTAAGAACTAAATTACCGACTAAAAATTCGCTTGAGCTAAGTACGAGTGTGTTACGGGAAGAATCTCTCTCTCTCTCTCTCTCTCTCTCTCTCTCTCTCTCTCTCTCTCTCATAATTTACTTCTTACGTTGGCTCCCGAGCAGCAGGACCCGGGAGAAATAGTTGGCTGCGGTGTGTTGCCTTAGCATTGCATCTCGGTGTCGAGGCGCTCACCTGATTGTAAGGGCAGTCAGCACTTGTCTGTCGTGTCACTGCAGATGGACGTGGAAGTGAACAAGACTGATGGTACTACTTTCCCTTCCTTCACTGCTATTGATTCTGCTGATCCTCCTGCCCCCTCTCGCCTCTTGCTGCCGCCGCCACAGCCTCCTCTTTCGGTCTTCATTCATCGCATCTCCTCTCCTTCATTCCTCCTGTTCTTTGTGTTTATTCCTCCACTACCACTTGTCTCCTCTCCTTTCACTTCCCTCCCCCTTCCTCTCTTTTTCTCCTCGATCTGCTTATCGCATCCTTTCCCTCCCCAGCAATACCCCACACTATCACTTCACTATCTCATCTTTATACACACACACACACACACACACACACACACACACACACACACACACACACACACACACACACACACACACTGTTATCCTACCCTCCCACTTCATTTCCCTTGCTTCTCGACACCTCCCACCCTCTCTGTCCTGCCTGAAGATACCGTGGATCCTTTTCACTTTTCAGGTTCTCTTCATCACAAAATGCTGTCAAGAAGCTTTTAGGGAGGCAAAATAATCAAGAGGTGTCAGCGTCCCTGGAAGGCTGACAGGTAATCTCTACTTGCATTGAACCCACTTGCTCCACTCTCTCTCTCTCTCTCTCTCTCTCTCTCTCTCTCTCTCTCTCTCTCTCTCTCTCTCTCTCTCTCTGCTGTTGATGATCCAAAATGTTCCGCCGAAGGGTTCATAAGTGTTCCTCCTCCTCCTTCCCTCATCATCGACACACTTCATCCTTCTCTTACATTCCTTCCTTTTCCTCTTCCTCTATCACCCAACCTCTTCATCTTTCTCTCCTCCTCCCCCTCCTCCTTTCCTTCCCGTAGTTTCATAGTTTCTCTCTCTCTCTCTCTCTCTCTCTCTCTCTCTCTCTCTCTCTCTCTCTCTCTCTCTCTCTCTCTCTCTCTCTCTCTCACGCGTTCGATGAGTGTGAAAAAATCGTGCAGAAGTGGCAGCGCAATATGAAACATCCGATGTAGATGAACGGGCGAGATAAAAGCATAACAGTAATGAGCAGTAAGAAAAACCGAGCGGGAACGTAAAGAAGGGAATTAAATAGTAAGGATTGTCAGTAATAGGGAATCTGATGGATGCAAGGTTGTCTGATATACATAAAAGGAGTGGAATAGAAGAAGTAGCGTTTGCCTGAAATACGATCAGAAAAAAGTCAGAATAGAAGCCTAAGTAATTGAAATGGGGGGGAGGAGGAGGAGGAGGAGGAGGAGGAGGAGGACACGGAGACGACGACGACACGGAGACGACGACGACGACGACACGACGACGAATATCCGTGTCGGTTACATGTTATTTACTTATCTATTCATTTATTTAGTTATCTTTGTTTGTGTGTGTGTGTGTGTGTGTGTGTGAGATGGGAAGATCCTGATGCTGAAAGAGAAAATATATTCGAAGGTCAAACTTTGGAATATTACGAATGACTTGTACCGAGTGAAAATGCTATTATTTTATTTATCTATTTTATTTATTTATTTTTTATTTATTTTATTTTTTATTTCTTTTTTTTTTTTTTGTTTCCTTAATTTTGCAGTGGTGGTAATTTAGCATTTCAATCCAGCCTGTCCTGATCCCCGTGCCTCACTCAGGCTGTTGCTTCTCTTTTGTGCAAGTCTCGCTTCTTTGATACCTAGGCAGGTGATGGCAACATTCTTTATATCATTTACATTAAGCTCTTTTAATATTGCGCATTGCCATTTTGTTGAGAGAGATAGAGATAGAGAGAGAATCTGACTAGCGTGAGTGAAACATTGCACTACAATTTTGAAATCACCACTTCCATTACCAAGATTGATTGACTTCATGTGCCTGCCTATCCATCTACCTGCATTATCTCTTATTTCCACCCGGCTGAGGCTGACTCTAAATTACGCACACCTGCCCACAGAGAGCGGCAGTGTAACCACCTGTTCAGAAACGAGACGGCGGCGGACCATGGCGAGGCTGACGTGACGCCCGATCGCCCGGTGGTCCTCACTTCAGGAGGCGGAGAGGGTAAGTCGCCTGAATACCTAATTAGCCAGCGAATACTCTGAGCTCCTCTTCTACCGCTCTGGTCCGGGAAATCATTTTATCTTAACTCGCAGGGTCCCGAGCTCAGGGAGGCCGCCACGTCACCAGTTATCTAACCCTACCGCCTCCCCTCTGGGAATCCGGGAAAATGACGCCATGTCGCAAGACGCTCCAGTGAAAATTAATTTTGCATCCGTCACCCTTTAAAGCAGGAAGTGACGTGTGTGTCATCCCCTGGAGGCAGGTCGCTGCCGCCGCCTCGCAGTCTTTCCCTTTTATGTCGGGGTGAAAGTAAAAAAGAATTGATCATCAGAGGCTCAAGCGCTCCTCTTCTTTTCTATACGCTTTTCAGACGAAATTGCTCAGATTTTTTTTTTCCCCGTGCAATTTGTATTTCCTATATTGATTAATTGCTGCATAACAAAGAAGACCGCTCTGGAGGGAGTGGAGCTTAGGTTTACTTTCTGCTTTATGAGAAGTGTGTGTTCATCAGGTATTAGAATCGGAGGTGAGCAGCGGGAAAAATGTTAGCACACACACCCACCTCTTCATTTCTTTCTTTTAATATTAGCTCGTAGAACATCAAGGTTGCACTTATTGTCACATTTTTGTTATTTTCCAGGAAGGAATGAATAACACTTCATCCTCTCACGTAGATTCCTTTCACTCGCACCCCTTGTCTGGTGGATAAGTTAATAATTATTTTCAAGCTAAAATACTACTACTATAGACTCCTGAATCTAAGGGTAAGTGGGATATGTAGTAAAACCAAGTATGTAGAAAAGTTGGCATATATATATAAAAACAATACACATACTCAAGATTATACAAGACAAATACTTCATTGGTGTATGGCACATGGGCTCACCAAAAGCTGCAGCGAGTCAGTAAAGGGAGCACACAGAGCATGCCTTACACAACCACCTTGCACACCAGTCTGTACACCTTATGGTAGCTAGTAGTACACACCTGTACACTGGTCTGTACACCTACATGGCAGCAAGCAATACACACCTGCACACTGGTCTGTACACCTACATGACCACAAGTAGTACAAACAATTCAGTCAGTCCAAAACACATAAGTAATACTGCAGAGTTGCACTAATTTCTTGTATTTAAAACACTAAAGTATTTTCTGTAGTCTGAAATTTGTACTACTTGTAAAAGGCAATACGTATGAAAATATTTTCTTGGAAAATAATTTTCATCACATTTTTTTTAAATATATTTCTGGTGAAAAAAATCTAGATAGAAAAAATAAGCTTAAAATCATTTAAAATAAAAAACAGTCTTTTCTTTAAAACTAAGCACCCAAACTTAACATAGTTTATTTCAAAAGGGAACAAAGTTTATTTCAAAAGGGATGGAGTCGGAAAGAAACGTGCATTAGTTGACCTTTCAAGAGACTGAGACCAGGGAAACAGGAGAGAGAGACACAAGAAACCCTGACAGTTACACATTCAGTTACACATTCACTTCCTCTTGTTCCTCAGCTGGCGGCGGACAGTGGTGTGTGGACTGTCCTCAGGTAGTGCCTCACAAACCTGCAAACACACATGCAGGAAGCAAGATTAGTTTCACTGTTTACTGACATACTCATACAATTAAATACAAGAGTTAAAAGGCAAGTTAGAAGCTGTCATGGATAAAGATGTAGTTGGTATGTAATGTGAGAGCTAAATGTATGTATGTTTTTACTTGTCTGACCAGTGTTTAAGAACTTCCCATAACAAAAGGGTTAATTTATCCTATTCCCTTTGTTCAAATTCTCTCATTCCCCATTTCCTTTTACAACTTAAGATCTTTGCACTTAACTTTTCACAAGGAATCTTCAATTTGCATTGATTGCATCTGTTAATCAAATTAAGCAGCCATTATCACTTCTTTTTTTTTCCCTCCCCACCAGCCTCAACCTATACTGTTGGTAGTGAGAGAGAGATACTGACCAACTCAGGAGCACACAGGAATGGTTCTTCACAAGCATCAGAGTTGTACAAGACCCGTCTCCGTCTTGTTGTTGAGGCCTTCTTGCGACCTGTCTTGGTTTCAGCTTCAGCCTCTGGATCTGGGTCTAGCTCTGGGATAATGTCTGCTTTGTTTGCCATACTGAAAAGGTGAGAAAGCCACTAAATGGTA
Organism: Scylla paramamosain; assembly: GCF_035594125.1. Classification (NCBI taxonomy): domain Eukaryota; kingdom Metazoa; phylum Arthropoda; class Malacostraca; order Decapoda; family Portunidae; genus Scylla; species Scylla paramamosain. Next base: position 12,816,448 of record NC_087172.1, read on the forward strand.
CTGATTTGTAGATTAGTTACAAAAAAGTTAAATCAATAAATTAACTAATAAATGCCAAATATATTATATTGACAAATTAAATCAAGAAATTAACTAAAATGTCAGTCTCCAATATTGAAAGTCAAATGCAGTCACTAGTATTAGGAAATTTATTGCTAAATGCTGCTGTATGGGGTGGCAAGGATCTACAGTTATGTGGCCAGTGGAAAAAGTGAAATAATTGGATCTGCATGGATCCATAAAGTGAGAAACGAAGAGAACAGAAGATTTTGGAATATGCCTTGGGGAAAATTAGAAGAGGGAGAAGGTTAGTGTTAGAGATATGACTGTGATGTTAGGAAATTGTGATGTCAGTGAAAGAAAAAAAAATATAGCACTAGATCCAGACTGCTTGGCAATTATGCATATAGAATATCTCTCTCATCCAGAAACTCACATATTTAACTGCTGCACAAACTACAGCAGCTCACCTCAGTACTATCTTTTTCTCTCACAGGAACAATTGGTGTGTGATGCAGGAAGAAATGTGGGATGCAAACACAAGGAAAACCAGAGACCAGTCCTTAAGAAGTCCTAGATCATCGTGTTCTTCATTACAACTTCATCCTAATAAAATCTGCGTTCCTTGTTTGTCAGACTTTGTGGACTTGTAGTGTTGCGAGTAACAAAGCTTCCTAGTGTTCTAAGTCAAAGACTCCCCACCATAGTAATTTTTTTTTTTTATTTATTTTTTTTTTTCTCTCGTCTGTCCTAGTTGTTCTCCGGAGAGTCTTTGAGGTATTATTACAATACATTCAAATGTGAATGTCCTAGTTGTCTCTAATTTTTTTTTTATTTTTTTTTTTTTCTCGTCTGTCCTAGCATCTGTCCTAGTTGTTCTCCGGAGAGTCTTTGAGGTATTATTACAATGCATTCAAATGTGAATGTCCTAGTTTTCTCTGGAGAGTCTTTGAAGGTACCTCAGTTATATAGTACATGCAAATGTTCTCCAGAGTGCCTTAGGTATTATATACATGTGAATAAAGTATATTAATGTATTAGCTAGCCTTTGAGGTATTATATAATACATTATTCTGTGAATAAAGTATGCTGAGCTTGTGAATGCCTAAGGCTCAATGCCTAAGGCTCATTTTATTTTCACTTGAGTACTGGAAATTATTGAAAAATCTGAATGGGTGCATATGTGCAGTAGCACTGCTGAGTGTTGGTACACTAAGGGAGAGAGTGTGCAGTAGCACTGCTGAGTGTTGGTACACTAAGGGAGAGAGTGTCCTCTAGAGAAATTGCATACTCTACTACACTAAGGGAGAGAGTGTCCTCTAGAGAAATTGCATACTACTTATCTTCTGCTGCTGCACTACTAGGGGAGGGGTAGATGTCTACTATCTTTTGCTGCACTACTACTCTCTAGTAGAGTACTATATTCTGCACTGCTCCTGCTGTACGCTACTGTACTCTCCACTATCTTTTGCACTGCTCCTGCTCTACTCTCTTCTACTGTCTTCTGCACTCTCTATGCTCTTGCTCCTCAGTTACCTGCTTTTATTCTCTTGGTCATGCAGGATGGGTTTGGGAACACTTGAGACCTTAGACTTGTGAGTCTTGTTGCGTCGTGATCCCTTGGGATGAGGCTCCCAAGCCCCATCATCATCAGCCTTGGGTCTGAAGGCCAGCTGCAGAATATATTATATTATAGCATTAGAGAAATAAAATAATCACTCCCTAGAGACACTAAAAAGACCAATAAAAACTTAGCCAAAGCTATAATCAAACCTATAACTGCTCAAGGATTCCCTACATTTGTGTGCAAGTGAAAATTAACAGTCCTCATGAATAAATAAATACACCAAGAGTCAGGGAAAAAGTAGCAATACCTAGTCTTTGTGAAATCAAAGCAGGATACATATCTGATAACGTGTTAAATAGCTAAGGCAGGACACCTACCACATACTCCTGCGAGTCATATCGCATAGTACGGCGAGTGGTTCGTTGGGGTCGCCCAGAGGAGCTAGTGGGGGCTGGTGGAGGCGAGGAGAATACTGGAGTAGTATCACGGGACTGCCTCTCATCCCCTAAAGAAGAGTCCATGCGAGATGAGGTCTGAAAGAACCAGCATGTCAAGCAAGATGTCAGACATGATGTTCAGTAATTATCATGAAATAGATTATTATGAGCAACACCATGTCACATAAATGACAAGGATGACAATTAATAGTAGATAGGAAACACTTGCATTTGGTGTGCGTGTGGGAGCTCTGCCTCTTCTTCCTTTGCGTTCCTTTGGGACTGGAGTGACAAAGCCTTCCTTATCCGATGTGCTGGTATCCCTTGGGTTCTGAAAGCAATGTGAGTATACAGTAATAACCATGAATGAGTCACAAAATTACTAAATTCCTAAGAAGGAGAGGATAATTACCATATTAGGAAGGTAAGATGTGCAAATGATGAGCTTAGCATGCTCAGCTCAACAAAATCTGGGTTCAAATCATTGGCCTGGCAGATCTGGTTTGTCTTCTTTCATACTGTAGTCCCAGTACATGTAACAGAGGACAAGCACACAAAGTAAACCAAAATGCTGTGATCTTCAATCCAGCACAAGTGCAAAGCCACACTATCTTGCCCTTTTGTATGTGTGTGTGTGTGTGTGTGTGTGTGGTTCTATACAGATGACCTACCCTCCTGTATTTGTGTGCTGAGAGAGAGAGAGAGAGAGAGAGAGAGAGAGAGAGAGAGAGAGAGAGAGAGAGAGAGAGAGAGAGAGAGAGAGGAGAGAGAGAGAGAGAGAGAGAGAGAGAGAGAGAGAGATTATTTGCTACACATGATCATAAATTATTTACACCATTGGTTTCCAAACATTCCTAAGTTCATGCACCTTTCTGTTAGCTTTTGAGAAATTCATGTAACCTTATTCCTAGGATGATTAATTACAAATCCCTGTTTGTACTGTGCACTTTTATATACACTTGCCACGTCATAAACCCCTCTACGAAATCAGTGCACTTCCAGGGACCCTTTGAAATAGTTCATGCACCCTGGGGTGCACCATGCACCTAAGTTGACTATCATTGGTTTACATTACACCCAGAGGGATAGAAAGACAATGTATGAAAAAAAACATCAATTTTACATCTTGATCCCTAGGAGTGTAATAACCAGCCAACTTAATGTTTTGCAACTTTTGATAAGGAAGGCAGTGGTCAGGACAGACCTGAATACATGACCAGGACAAGATGCCACAGACGGTTAAATTACTGCACATGGAGCGTCATGAGTGAATGGATGAAGAATATATGGTGAACATTTGTGTACACACCAAATAATAGTGTGAGGAAAAAATAGCAATGCAAAGCATAGGCAAGTACAGGTATAGGAATGAAGATAATTTTCTGATACCTTTTGTGAGGTACTGGATGCTGAGACTTGAAGGACAGGGACATCTGAGGAGGTGGACTGCCTGGCCACTTGATTCCTAAGGCTGCTCATCTCCTGTATCAAGGTGCTGTTGTGGGCCACGGTAAGCCTGAAAACGTAATATGTGGAGAAGAAAAACAAATAAATAAAAACTGTGATGTGTCATTTTATTCTCCTAACAGTGTATGAGGTTGAAATATGGCTGTAGAAGAGTGAGAGGAGGTTGAATGTAATAAAGATGGTGGTGTTTGTGAGTGATAACCATAAAAAGAATTAAACTATTTGTAGATTTCACATTTTCATGGATAGCTGGCTAAGGATAAGAGGTAAGTGTACTTCACATTCATATATCCTTCATCAACAGAGATCAGCTATTTTCAATACTGGAACACAAGCAATAAAAGAATGACACACCTGAGTTGTTCCTTGAGGGTGAGCAGCTCGTCATTTAGCTCTGATGTCTCAGTCTTCACAGGTGGGTCAGCAATGCTGCTCCTGCTTGAAGACATCGACTGCTGGAGAAGCTTCTTCACCTCTGTGAAGGAATTTTCATCTTTACCAAACTCTCAAATGTTTATGAAACTTCACAACTCATATCTGTAGAATATTCAAAATGTCTTTAAATAAATCAGTACTGACTTGTTTATTACACCAACGTGCTTGATTTTTCAGTCTCCATACTTACTCTGAAAAGGCTTTCGACTTAATTGTTTTAGTGCTACTTTTCTGAACAATACATCACCCCATTCCTCTCACCCATTTCCTTTCTGGATTTCTCTTTACTCATGGAGCTTACTGGGAAAAATCAGTTACCATAAATTGCATGCTATTTCAAAAACAATTTATTTGGATACAAATTCTTGCATTCTTAAAAGGAGAACACATTCACAAACTCAGTAATTACCTTGCTGGAGGGTTGAGATTTCTGCCTCCTTCTGCCGTGCAAACTCCTCATGGTCCTTTGTGCGGTTGAAAGACTCCTGCACCTCAGCCTGCCTGGCCTCCCTTAGGGCTAAGATCTCCTGAGCAGCCCAACAAATGTATAACAATGTCCAGATAAGAACCAGAGACATATCAAGAACACAAAGTTATCAGGCCAAATATATATACATTAAACAAACAACTTCACAAGACAAACCATCCTAGCTACAGTAAACTACATCTGTAACAACTGACCTTCTCAAGCAGTTCACATTTTGTTTCCAGTCTAATGATAATAGCATTGCAAGCTTTCACTTCTTCCTGCAATTGCTTTTTATCCTTTTCTTCTTCTTCTAAACAGTTTAACTTGGCATCCAGGGATTCAATCTGTCATGAGAGAGTGTTTAATAATACATCCAGTATAAACAAGACACTAAGTCATAAGAGAAATGCTAATTTTGCAAAATGAACAAAATATAATGATGAATGCATTATAAGATTGCCTTACCTTTGAAGAGAGAGCCTGTACCACTTCTTGCTTATCCTGCAAGAGACTGGTTTGTTCCTGAGTCAGTCTTTGGGCAGCCTCCACTCTGGCTTCCAGTGCAATTTTATCCTTCATAAGGATTTCAATTTGTTCCTGTAGTGTTTGTATTTCAGTCTGAAGTAAGACAAAGAAGGTAAATCAATATGACAATCACATAAAACCTGATCATCCACCTTTCATAACATGCATTAATAAACTGGCCTCTTGAAGTTTCATACCATACACTAAGGAACAATAACGGTGTCTATGTAAAATTAAATGAATCCTACTTTCTGGGCACACTTCTCTTGAGTATAGAGTGAATAGCTTAGTGGAAACAATTAGACTTTTGTTTCTTACTAACCACTATGAAGGCAGCTCCTGGAATAACACACAGCTTAGAGATACAGGCGAAACTACAGAGAACACATAAGACAATAAGGCATCCCAGTCAGTATACCTGTGCCTGCTGTGCTTTGAGATGACTGGCTTCCTGAAGGTTGTAAAGCCTCTCCCCCATCTTCTTCTTGTCCAGCTCCAACATTTCCACTTGGATCTGTACCTGAGACTTCTCTTCTAAAAAGAATTGGCAAGTATTTTAGTAATGCAGTATAATATTATAGCTGATGAGATTAATCACTTTGTTGTGAATGTCAATAATGCAGGTACCCTTACTGTGTTGAAAAATATAAAACTAGCAGCAAAGATGATTTCTTGTCAAAGAATGTAGCTCATCCCAGCAGTGTTATCATAATGAAGCAGACAAACAATACAAAGACATACCTTTAATCTGTTCCACCTGTGCTTCCAGCCTAACCCTGAGTTCAGACATTTCCTTAACTACATCATCTTGCCCTACTTTCATCATCTTCAGTTCCTCAATCTCGGCCCTCAGCTTCTCACAGATGGCTGAGTTCTTGGCTGCCTCTGCTTCATTTTCAGCCTTCAGTTTCTCAAGTAAGTTTGTCTGGTCCTGGAGTTTCTTTTGTAAGGCTTCTCTCTCCTCCTCCAGGGAAGTGTGAGTGGTTTGCAATGCTTCAAGTTGAGTTTGACATGCATTCAAATTTTCTTGTAACTCTATTTTTGCATTAATTTCTTTCTTCAGAGATGTATGTACTCTCTGCAGCTCTTCCAATTCTGCTTTAGCATTCACTTGCTCCTTCAGAGATATATTGGCCTTTAGCAGCTCCTCTACTTCAGCTTTACACTTATCAAATTCCTCTTGTAACTTTACTTCAGTATCTTCTTTTTCTTTCAGGGATGCATTGGCCCTTCCTAGCTCCTCTAATTCAATTTTGCATGCAGTGAAGTTCTCTTGCAGCCTTACTTCAGCATCCTCTTTTTCTTTCAGGCAGCTCTTAACATCTTCAACTTCATTATTTAAAGCCTCATTACAAGCTTTCAGGCATTGGACTTGACTGGACAATGCTTCATTGTCCTGCATTAGTCTGTCTATCTCTGCCACCTTTTCTCCTTTTAGTTCTTCCTGGCATAAAACAGACTCTTGAATCTTCTTAAGTTCATCTATCTTTATTTCTTTTTCCTCTCTTTCTTTCATGATAACAGTCTCTTTCTCAGACAGCTGTTTTTCCATGATGACTAACTTCTCTTCCTGTGATTTCATTTGTTTATCTTTTTCTATGGTTTCTTGTTCATGTCTTTCTCTCAGACTCTTCTCGCTCTTCTTCAGTGCCTCCTTCTCCTCCTGGAGCTGTGAGACTTTCTCCACAAGCAGCTTCACTTCCTCAGCACTGCCACTGTTTTCCACAGGCTTATTCCTCTTTAGTCCTGCCATCTCCAGAAGCAACTTGCTCTTCTCTCTGTTAAGAAGTCCATTTATAAATTTCTAAGATCATGAAAGACATACATATAGCAATATATATAAAACCTGCAATCATGGAAAAGTATCACTTAAAGAGCACGATGTTATGTAAGTTTTCAATATGACAACCTGACAAGCCTCCAGTTACTTCAGATTATTAAGTTAACCTTTCCTATGATGTACACACTGAAAAAAGTATCTTTACACATTCAGCACAATACAAACTGACACCAAGGACAGATCCATTGAAAACAGGCTTCTCATGTTGATATTCCTGTGTATGTTTAGTACAGCTGCACCTGCATGAATCAAATAAGCAGCACTCATAAATGAAGCAATAAGATTTATGCTGCCACAATAATACTGTGAAACACAGGCAGAGCCTTAATTGAGCATGCTTACCAACCCTGCCAAGACTACAAGGTTGTTGAGTGTGAAACTTGTTGGATTCCACTGTAACAATACTTTTTGAGTGTGTGCATGGAACCTGGAGTTGTGGAACCAAAGATGCCAAAACACCACCATCTTGTTATATATGATGGATAGTCTAAAAAAAAAAAATCTCACACACTGTCAATTCACATATAATGGAAGCATATATATATATATATATATATATATATATATATATATATATATATATATATATATATATATATATATATATATATATATATATATATATATATATATATATATATATATATATATATATATATATATATATATATATATATATATATATATATATATAAAACAAGTACTTGGTGTATTACTTATAAGCATTCTTAACATTCACATACCTGACCTTCAATTCCTGTGTTTCCCACTTATTAGATCATCTGCACCATCTCAAATTTTGTAGGTTTAAAATATGTATACAGCACAAGACTTGGTAATAGCTCACAAAGTACACCTCTCCTGTGGTTAAGAACAGTACAAATTCTAAGATTTACTCTGGTGGGTTACTTAGGGAAGCACATTAATTGTTGGCACCCTTCCCAGAAACTGAATTTCCATAGGACACTTATAAGAGAAACCTAATTAAGTACTCTTGAAAAATAAGTATGAACAAAATGCATGTTACCTCTTCATTATGTAAAAATAAGGGGACCCAAAACTACCATCTCTATATTTCTTTTCCTCTAATGAACAAGGCAAGGCATCTTATCTTGGCTATTCCCCTTTAAGGGAATGTCAGGCTTTGTATATATACAGACAGAAATAAGATATGATAAACTAAGAATCACCTGACATAATCCTCTTCCATCTTGTTCAATTGATGTTCCTTTTTTGACAACTCTTCCTTCTTGGACTTCCTCTCCTGCAATGAAGAAATTAATATATGCATAATGAAGAAAATTATATTTCATCATTTATTATTTGACACCTATAAGCTATAATAAAAACTTATGACAAGCAAGAAATTCTAAAATACAAAATAGGGAGAGAGAAATTTAATCATTCCTTCTTTTGACAAAGTAAACTGAGAGAGAAATTTAATCATTCCTACTTCTGACAAAGTAAACTATCACAAAATCAACCTTTAAGACATTTAATATTCTGGTTTCAATAAGCACTGGACAAACTAAGGTAGATGAATTAATGGTCATGTACAAAATGTAAAAACTCACTTGAGACAACAGGTGGCGCAGATCCTCAATGTCTTGTTCTCGTTCCTCCATCTGTGCTGCCTGTTGGCTCAGCATGCCCCTGCTTTCCTCCAGCTGGCTCTCCAGATCACTGATGTACATCATCTGTGAGTAAAAGTACAAACTTTTTGTTTCCTTATATGTATATTTATCCATCTGTCTATATACCACGCCAACAATCACTCAGACAACCCACACCATTCACACTCTTAGCCCCAACATCCCACAGTGGAAAGGGACAGTCTCATGGCCCACTGTACTACACCCAGGGAACCCAGGCAAGGCACAACCAACCACAAACATCAACAGCAAGGCCCAACAGTATACAATGGTGTTAATTAACACTACCCCTTCATAATGACAGTGTTGCCTACCCCGCACCTACTCCAGGGTACTTGCTACATTCAATTATTGGTGCATTCATTGATGGTAAGATGATTCAGAGGGTAGACAAAAATATTCTGATAACTTACATAGGTTGTTTTATATGCAGCTATAACTGGACAGTCTTCATGCTACCCTATACTCTCTTGCAACTTCCTTATTGATGCATGTGGAACTCTATACCAGTTTGTTTCCATTCCACCCAGAACAATGGCAAGTAATAATGATAAGTAATAAGTGCATGATAGTAAGACAAACATAGGTAGTAATAATTAGGGCATGTTATCAAGAAGTGAATAGCAGTAATGATGGATTGAAGGTACTGAGACTTTAGTAGTAATGAATGATAGGAAAATTTTACCCATGAAAGACACCTCCAAATAAATTATGAAAATACTACAGAGAAATGTGGAAGAACGAGTTCAAAGTACAAAGACCAAGGCATACTAGAAGAAATGACAGGAACTTTTTTTTGTCACCAGCAGTCCATTCGAAAAAGTGAAGAGAATTGAGACAGGATTTAGAAACAAAAAATTAATAGCACTAACATGTTGAGTATTCTTCAGCTGACTTGATTCCAGCATCTTCTCTAGGTTGGAACACAGCTTCTCTTTGCTAATACAGTACTCTGATGCCTCCACCAGCATAGCTTGCAGATCCTGTGAGAAATCCAGTAACATGATTCATTAGTACAAATATTCATACAAACAGTAGCCATACCATTTGTGTACTTACCCATCCATCTATCCACCAGGCAATCCCAACTCAGATTTCTATACATACAAACAGTAGCCATACCATTTGTGTAAATACTTACCCATCCATCTATCCACAAGGCAATCCCATCTCAGATTTATATGCAAATGCCTATTAAAATTGTCACCAAAATAAACAAAATATCTTTCTGCACTGAACTCTTCATACATACTTGCACAATTACTTCCTCACATCTTAATCTCTTGGCCTCTAAGAAAGAGAGGACTGATCATCACAACAAACCATGCAAAAGTTAGTTGTAGAGTATATTCAGCCATCCTTATGAAAAAATATAGTGGAAAATCCTTAAAACTAGCACAGCTAATATATGATAAAAGGAAAACACTGAGCATTTCAAACCATTAAGTATAAGGCTTATGAAAAAATAAGTAAATAAATAAATAAAAATAAAAATAAAAAATAAATAAAAAATACTTTTCAAACTGTCAAGCTTACTTCAGATGATTGCCAAACAGCTGCCCTAATTACATGAGCAGAATAAAATAAGCTTATATACAAAATATATAATTACCATCACTTTACCGTAATACCCTTCACCACAATGTTGGAACCCCTGGCTCGAGTGATAAAAAGAGGATACCAATAACACACCTGAATCTCATGGTCCTTCTCTTCCAGTTGAGCACTCCTCGTCTCCAGCTGAGCCTTGAGCTCCTGCATGACCTCTGTGTTGTCAGTGCTGGCAGAGATACTCAGGGACTTGGCCTCCTTCTGATGGGACAGAACAAGCACATCACCAGTTAGTTACTCCTTCTCCAACCCCTCAGAGAAGCATGGGATAAATCATTAAGTTACATGGCCATTTTACAAGTCACATCAAGTAAGGTACTGATGAATCTATACAATGCTTCAGTTTTGCTAGAGATGGAGAAAAGCTGTGGCTTAGAAATAAATAAAAATAAATAAATAAATAATAACAACAACAACAACAACAACTACAACAACAACAACAACAATAATAATAATAATAACAACAATAATAATGAAAATTAAATAAATGAAATGGTAAATACATGCTACATCATTAAAAAAAAGCCTATACATGACATAAATCTCTCCAAGCAGACAGCCACTATACAAATCATTCATGTCTTTTCTGTTCACAAAACCCATTCACCATGCAGCCTCACTTCTTCATTTTTCTTGACTATAATCATTGCCACTCTCCTCTACAAACTCTCTAAAGTTCAAAAAGCTCCTCACCAATTCCTGGACCACTTTATCATAGGTGGTGGTAAGCTGTGCTAGCCTGAAGGTGAGCCTTGATTTCTCTTCCTTAGCCTGGGTTGCCATTTCATTGATCTTCTTTTGGGAATCCTTCAGGGCCTGCACTTCTTCCTTGAGAAGATTTTCATTAGCCTTGAGCTCCTCAATCTCTTGCTTCTGTTCCTAGTGGACAAGTAAGGAAATTCTTATTAGTAATCCACAACATCTTGCCCATCAGAGAGCTATAGTTATACATAATATTTATCAACATCATTCTAATAAAAGGTTTCATACATTTGCAAATGTTGGTCTTCTTTGCTTAATGGCTACATGGTCTTTAACAACATCCCAAATTTCTGGTCCTTCTGGACCACTTCATTCCAAACTTTTCAGGATCTCCCCCTAAAGCTCCATAAATCACATCTTTTCAGTGAGAAAATTTCTTTCCACATTTCAAGAGCTTGTCATGTAACCCAACAGCAAGTCTTTTGAATGTGCATAAAAAAATAAATAAAACCAATCCAAGTTCAAGGATAGGATGTTTTGCCAATATTCTAATGCAATAACCAAATGAAGAACAAGAACATCTTAATAACAGCTTACTGCCACTTTTTGCTGTTCCCTGAAGAGGAAGACTGAGGAAACATACTCCTCATCAGGATCCTCCTCACACCTCATCCGTTTGTTGCACTTCTTTACAGACTTCATGAGTGCCTGAATTTTGCATTCAGTAAGTTCCTCGTAGAGACCCTCCTGGTCTTTCAAACGCTGGCTGCAGGCAGGAAGGAATCAGCTGACAAACCACATAATGTATGCTGTTCTTCTATAAGCCATCATGACATAATGTACAACCATATCTCAGAGCAATCTCAAAGCCTCTCCCCCATTCCAATCCCTCTCACCTCCAAGAGTTCTGGATCTCCACCAGTTGCTGAGAGAATTCCTTGCAAAGTTCCTGTCGCAAACGTTCTTCAAGGTCCAACTTTTCTTTATGTTCCCTGACCAGCCCCTCCTTCAGCTTGTTGATAACTTGGATGAGACCCTGTTCAGAAAAAGATGCTATTATTGTGAATAAAATGAAAAGTGGAAGGCTGTAGTTAATAACCAAAATAAAGCTAAGAATTTCAATGAAAAATGAAGGACCTACTCCGCATTATTTCATACCTCAACCCGTTCATCTTCCTCTTCATTTTCATCTTCATCTTCCTCAAGGAGGTCTTCTGGCACAATCTCTTGTTCTCTATCCTCATTCCCCTCACATACACTAGGATATTAGAGAAAAAAAAATTTTGAAAATTTTAAATAAACATACTTTAATCTAAGAAAAATTGAGATGAAACAATGAAAATCAAACTAAAAGCAACCTCAGTAACATTAAATTCATCAAATCTTATTACACATGCCCCAAACTCTCACGTGACTGGAACTTACCTCTCACCAAACGTGATGGAGCCCCTAGCCTTGCCCCAGGGCACCGAGAGCCTGCCATTACCCTTGAGGGACTGACGCACCATTTTGGACAACCGACTCACCCGGCGGCTTGGCTGCACCACCTGCACTTCTGACTCCTTTGCCTGGGTGATGGCCACCTGCCAACCCCACCAACATTAGGCTAATCTCCATTTCCCAATGAATGAACTTTGATAATACTTCCCTTGTATACTACAGGTTCAACCACATATTCACTGCTTTTACTGACATGAATACTAGTAATACATGGCCTATTACTATTACTATATTACTATTAGTGCCATCTATCTTGAGATTTTTGGGTGTAAAACCTTTCCTCCATCATCAATGGTGCTAAAATACAATTCTTCTCACCCACCTGCTTTGCAACAGCTGAAAACTTCAGTACTTGGAGCGTCTCATCAAACAGCAGTGGCATCTTGGATATGTTGACAATCATGGCTGCCTTGCCCTTGCCCAAGAGGAAAGACTGAAAGAGCCGCGTCAGCTTGCTGTCACGATACGGCACAGGCACCTTCTTACCGCCCTTTTGTGTCTGATTACACCTGCAACATGACACAATGATAGCTATTGCAATATAATATTCATGAAGATTAATTTTTCATTATAAGAACTCAAGATATCACTATTACACTTATTAGTGGGCCATTTTCTTCAATTTTTTTGTTACCCTTGGCCAGTGCCCCTCTTACATAAAACAAATATAGAAAGAAAGAGATCTAAAAATAGTTATGATTGTCAGTCATACATTATCAAATAAAAAATATCTATTAACACACAAAAGAAACTCAAACCTCTGAAGAGAAAACTGCACAATAAACCCAAGGTAAATTCATGTATGACAAAATAGTGTGACTGTAGCTTGATATATGTATTGCAGTGCACCATTAAATAGCCATCGTGGTTTGGCACAGTAGTTGTAATACCTGAGGGCCTCAATGCATCTGCTGAGGGTGAGAAGGGAAGTGTTGATGTTGCCACTCTCCTTGAGGCGGTCATGAGTGCTGCATGTCTTGGCTGCTCGCTCTGCACCAGCCAGATCACACAAGGACAGCCTGCAATGACATCTCTCATCTAAATACCGCTTCTGATAAAAATGTTTCTTTACCAATACTATAACCACCTGACACTGAAAAATTCTGAAGCATGAATTAATAAGGACAATCAATAGACATGAGCATCAAATGTTTTTTTCATTAACTTCAAACCTTGTCCAAAATTCTAAAAGATAAAATCTTGAGTAACTCCCATGTCTATATGCAATTACTTATTCAGGGAAAGGAAGAACAGACTCAATCAAATCAAGCCTTACACTGAGACTCTGGCAATGTGTGGGTTGTCGGCATCAGCCAAGCGCACCAATTTCACAGTGAAGATGCAGTGGGAGCGGGAGGAGTTGTGGTTGAGGCGGGTGGCAGCAAAGTGTAGGTTCTGGCGGCCAATATTCACAAGCTGAAGGGCCTCCTCAGCTGTTTTCACCCGTACCTCATTCAGACCTGGGAGAAAAGAGTATGTAATCCCTCCATTACCCATCCTAATCTATACACAACATGTCTGGAAGTTGCATTTGTCCAGACATTGCATGTCTGATTAATTCTCATCATTTACTGGACACTGCTACAGAAAATGGTATTGTACAGTATAATGTAAATGTACAACCAATTCCAAGACATGTTTTTTTCCGTAACACTATAACACATGGACCTTTCTCCCTGTCTTTGTCCTACATCTGCCACAATACATGTAGTGGCACTTTTTCAAGGTGATTTGCACCTTTTTTTAAGTGTGTGTGTTGGGTGAAGTTTCATAGAATAGGGAAATGAATGTCAAATTCGTTAATTTCATGTGATACTACATTACAAAAAATAACATTCAGCTGTGAAAGCAAATATGTTCCATGGTAAGAAAACATACCAAGAGAAAACAGATCACAAGTTATTCTAACCTTTGATGTAAACAGCTCCATTATAGTCTTCACCAAGCATGAGGGGGTTGCGCTTGTTGCCTTTTGAAATGGTTATCTTTTCCAACAGGTCAAAGATGTACTCATTGTATATTTCAGCGAAGGAAACAAACACGGCATACAGAGTGGTCCCCAGACTGGCCAAGTCTCCAGTAGTGTCACTGGTGCCACTGGTGGTATTGATAGAGTCCAAAACTGGAGACACTGAAGCAAATAAGGAATCTTTTTAGAGATTAATTCAATAGTTTTTGTTTTTCCTGTCTCTAACAGTAATCCTACATTCTCTAAGACCTATATTGACAATGCATGTATCAATTCTCCATTCTCCATTTTTCTTTCCATTCTTCACATTTTCTCCTTTTCCAGTAGCTTTGCAAAACTTTCACTATGGTTTTTTTTTTAGTAAACACTAATAAAAAATTAAAAACAAGAGTGACAAGAATATGGTGCACCTACTTACCTCCAGCCTCAGTGGTGTTATGGGAGGCTATGCTACACTCAGTGGTGTTCACACTGTCCTCACACATGGATCCTTTGAGAATGCTCTGTAATAAAATTCAATAAACTGTCAATCCAACTGCTTAGAACATGAAAGTGAAAAGTAAATGTGGTAATGAGCAGTGTTGATATGGTAATTAGTTCATTCTGAAAGCATCCTAAGTTAGGAATTATTGTAATGGCAGTAAGGCTTCATTATCTGTTACAGTCAAAAGAACTAGAGATAAGCTGCAGATAAAGAGAAGCAACAGCTGTGTCAACTGCTACAGATGCTTTACACTTCATGGCTATCCTAGTATATACAATGAAACTTGTTCAATAATGAAAAGTTTTGACACTAAAGCAAATACTGTAGTACACACCAGGGTGGATTGTGAAAATGTAGTGGTGAGGTTGGAAGGGATCTTAAAAATGCTCTCCCTCTTCTCTTCTTCCTTGATCACATCCTGCTCTTCGAGGCGTGTCACATTGCAGCAAAACTTAGGCTTTAGGTCATTCTTAGGATAATGGTTCTCCCCAATCAATGCGAAGATGTGTTGTACTGTGCGGGGCAACAGTCCAGCATCCTCCGGTGTTCCTGGGGAGAGAATGACAGGAGGGGTGCACATGGTGACATGAATTCCCAATTCAAGACATCACGGGAATTTACAGTACTTCTAGGCAAATAGCATAATCTATTTTTGAACAAACAAAATCACAGAAAATAAAAAGCGTACATGAAGTCACCTCCTAGATCTGTTTCCTAGTGTGCACCCTAAAGCTTCACCACACGACTTTATTGTAACTGCCACTGTTACCTCACCATGAGTTTAAAAATACACTGGTAGATAACCTTTAACCCACCTTGTACTGTGAATGTTTTTCCAGAATTTGTGGCACCATAGGTGAAAAGGAGACAGTTCTGGCCGCTGACAAAGTCTGTGACCAGGTTTAATGTGGAGGAACGGAAGAGGTCCTCTTGGGTGGTGGATGGCCCATACACATGGGTGAAGGTGAATCTGTCCCATGAGAAAAATCTTCAGATAAGAGAGAGTGAGACATGCAAGTCAAATGAATTTTGTTCCAACTAATAAGTGAATTAAACTCTTTTATTGTGGATTACATTTGTCTCCTTTTGGGCATTAGGAATTTCAAACAAGACAAACTTTCCCAGCAGTTCTGTGTGAAAACTTATCTGAAGGGCACCTACTTGTGGGTGAGTTTAGAGATGCCTCGCACACTGTTCTTGAAAGTGTTGGAGCAGGTGGGGGCAGTAAGGATGACACTGCGCTCATCTAGAATATCCACTTGAGTGTCCTACAAGGCAGAAAACTTCATGGATGACATGGCAGAAGACATTACTAAAGAACCATAATGATGAAAAGGAATTTTAATCATGTGACTGTAAAGTGTGTGTTTATGGTGTGTTAGGGGACTGGAAAGAGAGGTATATAAGAAATGTGTGATGCAGCTATAGAGCAGCGTTTTTCAAAATAATGATCCCAATATTGTACCAGATTGCAGAACTTTCTAATCGCACTACTGTTAAAGTGTGAAATATAACACAGAGGTAATGCACTCCTGTTTCAAATATTACTGTATTGTAAGTATTGGTCATCCCTGTATTTAAAGAAAAAACAACACTCCATGCAGCTGAACTGAAGTAGACACTGCATTCAATACTGTATATCAAACCTGCACTAAAATCATTGGGACAATGAATAAAATCGAAACACGTTGAGATTCAATAAAGTTTGAAGAACTCACAAAAAAGTGTTATGAGTACATGGGAGGCATGTGATGAGGCTGCAGAGTAAAGCAGAAACATTGGTGTGAGGTAAGGTTTAAGAATAAGGGAGAAGCATAGGAGACACATAGTTCAGTTATGTATATAAAAAAAAATAAATAAATAAAAAAATTTAAAAAATGCATGAGACATATCCAAGTCCAAACCACTTCATAAATATAATAAGCACAGAGCAAGGTTGGGATGTGAGTGTTGAGATCATACACACCTCATTCTGCTGCACCTCCCCTTCCAGCCTGGGTCGCACCCTCAGGTACACCCGCAGGTTCTCCATGCACACATTTTCCACAGAAATTGATTGGAATAAATCATTCAAGTTTTTCCGAGGATCAAAGGTGTACAGACATTCTGTGCTGTACCTGCAAATATAAAAGTTCAAGTGAAAGATAAAAGGATGGGAAAAATTTACATTAAAAAAGAATCAAGACTTGACAGAAAATTTTTATATCAAAATTTGCTAAAGTTGCCAATGTAAAATGGTACACAAAGTGAAGCAGACAAACAAAACTCACGACTGATCCGGTCCATGGATGTAGGAGAGTCTGTCATGTTGGCTGGCAGCACTGGACCTGTGCCGCACAAAGCTCATCTTGTGGCTGTCTGTAACACAAGTTCATTAATACTCTAATCACTGTCCAATTGCCATGTGTATATACTGACACCTATCGTTACTAACACCTAAACATTTGGCCAGATCCACACATGATAACTGTGAGAAAGATATATATATATATATATATATATATATATATATATATATATATATATATATATATATATATATATATATATATATATATATATATATATATATATATATATATATATATATATATATATATATATATATATATATATATATATATATATATATATATATATATATATATATATATTCTAGTGGACATATGTCAGATGCCAGAGACAGCAGATTCTAGTAACAGTGCCAGCCAGGTGTTTAACACAGTGGTTGCCTTGATGCATCAAGGCACCTGGAGGGCTATGACACCTACCCTCCTGAGCCAGCCACTTGATACCTGCCTGCTAGGAGATGAACACCTGCCATCCCACCCTTCCTCCCCCTGTGATGATGTGTGGGAGCAAACAACAGCACCAACACATCTCTCACCATCCTTGCATCACCAAACCTTCTTCGTTCTCCCGGCCAGGATAGTTTAAGATCATCACCCAGAGCGGGGTTGGAATAGGGATGGTCACCTCTCCTTGGCCTGATTAGAATTTAAAGCTTCCTTCACAGTTTATCTACTTTTGTTACATTAGTAATTCATTAAACAACACCAACTTATCATTAACTTTATTTCTCACCACCTTGGCAGTTGCTGATTCTGATTTGGTTTACTGGTCTGTTGGATTGTTTTCACTTTTATTTATTAATTTATTCACACACACACAAACACACAGACTCTGTGGATTTATTTAGTTTTATACCACTGGCAATCCCTAACTTGTATAGCCTTTGCAGCCTTGTCAGTCTGCATGCTGCTGATTGTTTGACTCAGTGGCAGAAGATACAACAGTTCAACGAAAAATATATCTCTATACAAATTACAAGTATTTACATATGTGAAAAAAAAATCATGCATCACTCTAGGTTGAAACAATACTCCATGATTCTGAGATTAACAATAGGTATCTAGCTACACAAAACTTCCTTGTATTATAAAAGCTTCTGATACGGTTTCCGCAAACATGAAGGCGTTATGGGGTCTAGTTCAAATCTTTTATTTGCGTTTTTTTTTTTTTTTTATTCCGCTATTAGCAATAATTTAAACGAATATTGGCTACGACTTTATGACTTTAACCTTACTAACAAAGGTTAATGGATAACATGCAAAAGGTTTAAAGATCATAGGATCTTCTAAATTAGGAATAAAATAATCAGACTATTGTGCTCGTCCATCCTTCACAACAATCTCTTCTCCACTTGTCTGCCCCATACATAAAGCCTCCACCTCTGAATTAATGAGCTCATGTTGCTCCATGCACTTTATACACTGCGAGGGCCACTCTAGTGGACATGAATTGGACTAACCTTGCAAAGCCAGGCCTGGAACGAACGCAGCCTAAGTTAAATCGGAGCGCGTTCCTCAACGGCTTCTTGTTTACTTCCCTCCCTCCCTCCCTCGGGACCCAGCTGACGCGCGCCGCCCGAATCTCTTTTGTCTCGCCATTTTTCTCTCCTCTACGAATAATACATAAATGTTGGTTGATAAGTGAAAAGATAAGGAAAGAAAAACAGAAGACATTGAGAAGGGATACGTGAGGGAATCCCGCTGCAAAGGTTACTCTCCCGACCAACAACTCTACTATTTTTCAATATTGTGTGGTAATGTGTGCAAATATCCGTCTGTGGGGGTGTACTTGTACTCCAAATCCCTCTGTAATCTTTGTTCTCAATCTTGTATGAAAGGGTCTATGGGGATGATATCCCAACCAGAACAAGCACGATCATCAATTGTCATTATGAGCCTACATCACGCATCATCAGTAGTCATAATCCATTACTTATCGCATATTTGGAACTCCGAGTACCTCCGACTCGCACAGTTCCGCATGATATTTTAAAAGCCCTTAATTATTTTTTTTTTTTCCGGTCTTAGTTTTATATTTAAGCTTTCTCCCTCTTCCCACAAACCTAAAATATTTAAGATGACGAGAAAACAACTTTAAAACACCTAAAAGTATTTAAAAGTGCCTTAAAACAGTAGAAAAAAAGGCGGATTCTCACTAAGCATCTTGAATCCTCGGTCTAAATATTCCGTGAAGGATGGTCTGAGGAGAGAAGCGTTCAATATTAAAGGAATTTTCTGCATTTCCTTCATCTCCAGGCCTCCCTTCTTCACTGTCCCTCCTTAAGGCATCCCCAAGGATCCTTCACGCCCCTCCGTGTGGTATCTCCAGCCCTTCATCCTGTAATATTTGGGAAAATGTTAGGCTTTGTAGGATCTGCCGTTTGTCTCTAGCGCTCTCTGCTTTCTAGGGATTCAAAAAGTGAGGAAATTTGAAGGTTTATAAATGCATTGGTGTGTGTGTGTGTGTGTGTGTGTGTGTTATCCGGGGCTGCTGACGACGTGCCGGCAGTAATCTCCTACATAGTAAGTAAACAACTCAACGAAGTGTCCTGTAGTTTTTCTCCAATTATTAATGATATGTATTTAAGAAAGTGTTTTGTTTGTTAAGGGCATTGGTTTTTTTTTTTTTTTTCATTACACACACACACACACACACACACACACACACCATTCTCTCTCTCTCTCTCTCTCTCTCTCTCTCTCTCTCTCTCTCTCTCTCTCTCTCTCTCTCTCTCTCTCTCTCTCTCTCTCTCTATATATATATATATATATATATATATATATATATATATATATATATATATATATATATATATATATATATATATAACCTAAATTCTGCTGTATTTGGAAATTTCAACCTGTGTAGTATGATAGTATGGCCAAAACAATCTGGCAACGCTGCCTGACAACCAGTGTGTCGCGTCTATGAGTGGTGTTAGCACGCGTCTGTTTCAATTCCCAGTCTGACATAATTTTTTTTTTTTTTTTTGTGTAACCACGCCTACACAGTGGCTGCCAAGGCTTACCCATGAGTTAAACCTTCTTTAGTTGGTAATGAGGAAGGCGTGGACTCTAGCAGTGGACACCCGTAGGCAGCAGTGGGTGAAAACAAGCAAAATAAAGAAAAGTTTGGATGTGAGAAGGTGCTAGACAGCCACCCATAGTGACGAGGAGGCAGGAATCACCATCACCACCACAGGGAAGGTAAGGTCAGGAACTTTTAGAATAAATTTAGTAACTTAACGTAACTTTTTAATGAATAGCTGAACAATCCACGGTTTTAACTCATTTTAACGCATCTCACCTAACCTCCAGCACAATATATCCCTGTGTCAGCCTCGTCTCGTTGCTAAAAACCGTAAAATTTAACTTAATGAAAGCGTAAATAGTCTGGGTCGTCTCTATTTATCAGCCATTATCTATCTTATCTGTGAGTGTTTTAAACCAATACTGTCGCAAAGCGGAGCCACATGACCAAGCCTTGATATCCGCTCGTTAGATATACCTGCCATTGCTTAGTTTAAGTTTGGCGAGGGTTTAAATGAGTGAGAAGGGTTGGTCGTCCCCTCCACTGGCCCCCCACCGCCATCTTGAATAAGGCTCCCCAGCCCCCTCCGGTTCCAATATTATTTTTTTTATTTCCTAAGTATTTTATTTCGGCTTGCAGCTAAGATTTTATGGTTTGTAAAAATATTTCGTTGTTTTTTAAGTTATTTGAGCGCGTGTGTTGCGTGAAAAGTGGTGATTTTGGCGTTGTTTTTGTGTAAATAAGAGGGCCGTTATTGGCGTATTTTTTTACGGTCCCAAAACTAAATTTTTTATTTCAGCCTGTACTAGGTTCTTATTGGTTTTAAAAAATAGTTGGTGTTTTTTTAAGTGTGTTGCCGTCCCGCTCAGTGAAATGCGTGCACCGTACACTTGTTTTTATTCGTGTTCAACTTCCAATAATATTGATTTTTTTTTCGGTAGA
>NC_087172.1:12839929-12874929 GCF_035594125.1 Scylla paramamosain
GTTTCAAGGTGGTACAATGTGGAACACTGGATGAGTGTACCATGACACTAGCACCTGTGAAATTGATTTCTTAATAATGAAATTGTTTTACATTTTATTTTCATAGACTGTATTATTTGGTGTTTGTACATAACATCTTTTTAGACTGTGAAAATAGATTGTGAACAGATTTTGTATGTCAGATCAAGACAAGTCCAGCCATTCATTGTCTCTGAAGGCACGTAGCACATCAGGTTTTGGGGAAAGCATTCTCCTCATTTCATCATGCTTCTCTTCTTTTCTTGGCTGTTTCATCTGTATTTACTTTTCTGTGTTTCCCCTTGTACTACAAATACAATCTTGTGCACTCGATAGACCTTTGTTTTTACCGAAGAAACCTAGAAATAATATATTTTCCTTTATTTTATTAATTCATAGGATCTTATGACCTGCCCATTTCAATATTTTTATGTGCCAATCTTCATCACCTGATGCTAGCTTGTGCGAATCCTATACTTTGTAGGTGTTTCTCAAGACTTAGACACAATCTAAAAACAAACTGCTGATAAATATTACAGGGCAGTGAAGTACAACAGTGTACAGAACTTCAGTTTCCCTTAAACAAGTACACAGTTGTTTTTCAGGTAGAAGAAATCCCACCATGGATGATGAATGCCTTTCTCTGACTTGGAATAATCATGGTGCTACGTACAGGCAGACACTCAGCACCCTAAGGAAAGAGGTAAGTCTTAATTTTGTTATACTCTTTCATCTGCATTATTTAACTGCAGTTACTGTGAGCTGCTTGCTTGCAGGATTTCAACTCATTTGGATGAGGCAGGATACTGACTTGACTTCTCTCGTCTATTATTCTTTTTTCGTCTTGTGTGTTACAGAGATTAACCAAGAGCTGGAAAATATTGAATAAAAACCTGCTTAAATAATAGTCCCTCCTAAAAATTGTGTAGTTGTCCCATTTAATTCTGGAGATCTTTTAATGCTTCATTCTTAAACCATTTTAAGCTGTAGGATGAGAAAAAAAAGTTGAAATATACTGTTTTATATAAATACTTTTTTCCAGAATACCCTGACGGACATTACTCTTGCTTGTGACGGCCAAAAGTTCTCTGCACACAAATTAGTCTTGGTGACTTGTAGTGACTACTTCAGAACTATCTTGGGGGACCTACCATGCCACCACCCCATAGTGTACATGAGGGGTGTCACTGCCCAGGAGATGCAAGCACTCATAGACTTCATGTACACAGGCCAGACAGACATACCCCAAAAGGAAGTGCCAACCCTGCTTTCAACTGCAGAAGCATTGCAGATTAAAGGCCTTGGTGTTTTTAATGGCAGTGAGAATCATGATAGTGGAAGCAAAACTCAAAGAGAACGTGGAAATGAAAATAAGAGAAAGAGATGTGATCTTTCTTCATCCATTAATGGTTTGAATGAAGAAAGTGGCAGAAGCAGTACTGCCAAAAGTTTATCAAGAGAAGACCAGTTTCTGGAGAATCTTTACAGCCATCACTATGCATTCCTCTCTTCTCCAAAACAAAGAAAACTGGACGAAAAAAACCCATCAAAAATTCCTGACTTCATCAGTGGTTCTCACACATCTGCACTGGAAAACTCACCCCATAAAGAGTCTTCTTCATCTGCGGGTGGTGGTGATTCCAGCCAAAATGTTTCCACTTCATTATCTCCAGGAATTCTCAACAACCTTCTGCATCACCGCAAGCCAGAATCATCCAGGTCTTCCCTACCCAGGCCACCCTCACCAATACCCCAGTCTCCACAAGACAGAATTACCAGTGAAACAGGCTCATCCCACACTTCAGATATTGCCAAAGAAAGTCTTATTGAAAAAGATTCCAGTCACAGTTCCTCCAGCCAGCCACCACAGCCCAACCCCAGGCTTGAGGCCAAGGCAGCCTCTCCTCGTGCACTGAATTATTCACTGGCTGGTCTTGGTGGAAGCAAAGACAGCCTTGGTCTAGGGTTGCACGGCCATCCCTCCGAGGAATCAAGTAGTGGTCATGGCGACACTCCTGAAAATCTGGTATGTTTTATTGATCTGCAATTAATTGGATATTTTGTTATGAATATATATTTTCTTACTATGAATCATGTGTTATGCACCATTGAGGAATATGAGTATTGAATTTATACATGCAATTGACCTTAAAATTAACAGATTTAAGAGTGATCCACTATTGCTGGTTGAACAATTACCAGTAGTGGGAATCTTATAACAACAAAAAATAGCAAAGATGAAGCACATTAACTGTGTTGAACTTAAGAATTGTGTACATCTTCCATATCTTTTCCTTTGCTGTGTTTGTGTTCCCTGGGTGTGCCATACTTTGTGCAAATCTGCCGTGCACACACCTCAGATCTTTTTATCCAGATCACCTTGCTTTTCAGTGCCCACACAGATAAATAATGGTGCTTCACAATAACTGGGTTTTGCCCATTAAATCCAAAATCTATTTACTCAAAAGTTTAGTGATTTAAAGTTCAACTGCATCATTAGGTTTTGAAATTATAGTGGTTATCATTGAATATTTTATAGATCAAAACAGAAATAAAGGAAGAAGCTCTTGACTTCAGCAGCTCAACAATGTCAGAGAATCACCACAGTGATTCCCCAAGCTCAGCCCTCAGTACAAATAACATTGGGGAGGAAACACGGATGTACTTGGATGCTTTTGCGCGAAGTGCAAACCTTTCTTGGCAGCAGAATACAGAGGAAACTGTGGTATGTGCATCACTGGTGTTATTTATTCTTGTCAGTGCTTACTAGGATAAACAGTAATGAACAGTGAAATTTGCAGCCACGCTTCTATATTGTACTAAGATTTTTCAGAATCCCTCAGGATACCAGTATTATTACAGAGTAAGATAATATTCCTTATGACATCTTGAATTTTTTTTGTGACAGGAATCATCTGCAGGTGATGGACGGCCATTTGTGTGTCCAATATGCAATAAATGCTTTGCCAAGGCTGCCATTCTGAAGCGTCACCATCTGGCACACTTCCGGCCGTACGTGTGTCACCTGTGCCCACGCTCCTTCACCAGGAGAGAGGTGTTGGCAGAGCACATGCTGGAGCACACGGGAGCTGACCTGCGGATGCCATGTCCTGTGTGTGGCATGACCATCAAACGTAAACGCAACTTACAGGCTCACATCAAAGTGAAGCATCCTGATTATTACCAGCAGAAAAGTTCAAAAAGAGAAGCAATGTGTTAATATGCATCTGGCAGTGCAATTATCCATTGTTCCGTGGCTTAATGCAAGTACTCCCTTTTGATCCAAGACTGTCTAGGAACATTAATGAAAAATTTCTTAAAATTGGTCTCTAGTCATGTAATGATTAGATACTGAACTGATGCTTCCGTAACTCAGGTTACTCAAGTGTGAGCTTTTGCATTCTACTTTCAGAATCTTCCAAAAGGTTATCCACAAAGTGAATATTTTTATAACAAAAATATACTTTGTAAACATAGTTTAAAATGAAAAATATTAGGTCCAATTGGAAAACATTACTTGTATATCAAACTTCCTTATATTTTTCATACATTTTTTTTATTAGAAACAGCTAAATTATTCTGAATTTTATTTCAGTAACAATAATTTTTTTACATTACTATATTGCAACATTCCTGTTGTTGCTTGGTTGTAACAAGCACATTTTACTCTAGTTAGAATTATTGTTGGTTGTATATTACATGTAGAAGCATGCAGTCTCTCTCTCTCTCTCTCTCTCTCTCTCTCTCTCTCTCTCTCTCTCTCTCTCTCTCTCTCTCTCTCTCTCTCTCTCTCTCTCTCTCTCTCTCTCTCTCTCTCTCTCTCTCTCTCTCTCTCTCTCTCTCTCTCCATCACAAATGAAAGAGTCATATATGATGACACCATTCTCATGGTCTTCCTTTTCTTTTCTTTTTTTCTCACAGACACTGAAGTGGTGCATTACATTGAAAAGTTATTTTACTAAAAATATATGGCTTCCAATCAATTAGCAGTCATGTAATATCTGTTAATTTTTCTGATGAATATTATGTGTTCCATGAACTATTTATTTATGAAACAGTATTACTCTTAAAAAAATTAATATTTATTTGTATATTTAATGCTAATTTTAGTGATGTGCATCACAGTGCATTATCTTTGTAGCATACCAAGTGGCAGCATCACTGTTGGAGGGACTTATTCACCAGCTGTTTGACTGTTCATCCGTCCAGAAGGTACAAACCCATCACATTATTCACTCACAAACTTGGTGTCATTACAAATTTTTATACTATACCTACATGCTTTATTCTGCATATATCCATGCAATTTATTTAAATATTCACTGAAACATAATTCTAGCAGACAATTATATTTATGAACTTCCACCCATGCGGTTAAAAATGAAAGTGGCACAGTCTTTTGTAGTAGATGTGGATTTGCTCTTAACCATAATTTTATTGTTTTTTTGTTCCTTAGACCATTCTTAAGGTTGGTTTACATGATGCTACTGGAATTTCTCATTGTTCATCTTGTTCCACCTGACAACTGTGTGGTGTGCATCATTCTTGTTGTAATCATAAATTGAGAATGAACTGAGTATTGAAAAGCAGAAAACAAATAGTACTTAGAATTGAGTTTTTACTTTTGTTGTATGAGAAATTGGCTGCATATGTCCAATGATCACACCGATTCTCCTGGGTTATAATTTGAATGATGGTTTAGTTTCATTGTAATGTTATTATGTGCTGTCCTGATTCCTAAGACAATGTGGTGACCCACTCCACTGCCAGCCTCAGTGGTGGAGTCCAGGTGCATGGTGGCTACTTCATCACTATCACCATGCAAAATACAGGCAGGCATCAGCATATTACAGGTTGTTAATCTCTTCTTTGGAGTTGTACAATCCAGGAACTACTAACATCAATCAGTTTTCAGTTGCTGAAATTAACCAAAATTTTTATGCCACAGTAATACAGAAGCAGTATAATAACTTCTGTAATCAAACTATTATATAATATTGAAATGATATTATCAGAATATTCAGTTATGTAATTTTTACATATGGTCTATATGAGTTTTGGTTTGTTTTGTGTGTGTGTGTGTGTGTGTGTGTGTGTGTGTGTGTGTGTGTGTGTGTGTGTTTGTGTGTGTTTTCCAGACTGAAAAAAAAAACAAAAAATGAAACACTTCCTGTATCAAGCATTCCAGATAAGAGACTCAACCTGTACATGTAACTTGGTGTGGAGACCCATTGAGCATTTCCACCCAACTATGTGTCTGTCTACTACCTTTCACAGAGCAAAGCAAATATTCCAGGACTGCCACAAGTAGGCCTGCTGGCTTCCTACAGCTTCCCTTCTGTTCTTATTGTGTTGGGCTGACTTGAGTTTCTTAGAGCAGAGATGTTCATATAAACTGGCCTTTGATATTGACATTTGGTACTTACTGTAGCAATTGCTACATGTGATGAAAGACAGAGCCATTTTCCTTCCTCGTACTAAAAGACCAACTCTAGGATAAGATGTAACTGAAACTGTTTTTAAGATAGATATGTTAAGATTATATTTTTATGATACATAAAATTGTTAGGGGTAATTTAATCATGGGTGATGATTTCACCAATTTGGCATTATTATTTTTGGGGTTCAGATGTCCAGTTTAAAAGTGTAAGATGCATAATATTGACAGCCTTTGTTTTGGGTATTTTTTCCTATTAACAGAGTTGTTTTGCATCATTTTATTTTGAACACATCTAAATAACATGGTGCATGTTTCTCATCAATATTTTCAGGGGGATTCTCTGGCATTTTCTTGAAACTATTATATCTATGAAAATTTTTGAATTATTTTTAATTCTACTTCAGAGTACAATAGCTCATGTAGCTGAGTGGCTATAGTGCACCCAAACCTTATTATTTGCAAGTCTTACACACTTGTAATAGTGTTACTTATTTTCTTATTTTGTTGATGCAGATGGTGGTGCCCATGACATGGATCTTTTGTGTGGAAACATGACACATTCCCTTCCAAAGTTTTCCTATGCTTCTCTTCTATGGTGTTTTGTGGAACAATTTTGATTTTTAGTCATTAGTGTCATCTCCTTTTTTCCTTTTCTTTAGTTTTACTTGAAAAGCATAAAACATTGTAAATTCTTAATTTTCAAACCATCCTTGGAATTCTTGTAATGTTACTAATAGTGAAAGAGCAATAAGATGAGGATCTGATAGTTTGTCATGATTTTGTTCTTGTTCACCTCAATGTAAGGTTTTTCATATGCACTTTTATTTATTTATTTATTTATTTATTTATTTATTTTTATTTATTTATTTATTTATTTATTTATTTATTTATTTTATTTTTTTTTTGTATTCAGTAACATGGTATCTGTAAACTTGTGTGCAAATATTCATAACCTCTTTTATTGGTCAAAGACTAAACTATCAAGACAAAATGAAACTATCTTATGGTTCTGCTTCTTTTCAGAAGCAACATTGTATGCTGGCTTTTCTTTCATCTTTTTCTTTTTAGTATCTCTGACATGCAAGAGATCTCTTCCCTATTTTCTCACTCTCTCTAAAAGAGCAAGAATTTGTTCACAGATGAAAGTTGGACCAATTTTTACTCCCCATACTCACTGCAGTCTTCCTGTCAGCCTTGCTAGAGAATAGATGGTGCTTTGCACTTCCTGTATGTATTGCAGTCTTTCTCTTTATCTTTGTTCTTCCTCAAGAATAGTATTACAGCCTTAGTGTGATAAATGAAAATTACTTACCAACCGATTTTGTAGTCTAGCACATTGCTTCCTTGTGTATTACTTACCAAGTGATTAATTGACTGACATTTTTTTTAGCAGTAGTCCTCCATCAGGGCCATGGGGACATTGCATATCCTTATGATGCTTCTTATTCTTTGAGCATGCCTGAGGTTTTCTTGGCTTAGCCAGGTACAGGTGAAAACATTTGTGGTTTGAGATAGTTGTTGATAATTTGTAAATCATGTTATTGCTTTCTGCTCAGTCATGCAGCATTATGCACCATCTGTTGTCTCCTTCTCTTATCTCTGACCTACCTTGTTTGTTGTGATATTGTGACAGTATACCAGTGGCTCCAGAATGATGACCAAAACTTACATTGTGTATACTTTGTCTCTTTCATATTCATGACTGGTGATGCAAACGCCTTTCCTTGGATATAATCAGGTCTTCCTGTATCTTTCCATTCATGGTAGTGTGTTATCAGAAACTATTTTAATGTTTTATCTCAGTAATGTTAGTCAGAAATATCTGCTGCTTTCAATATTTCTGGAACAGCCAAGAAACAACCTAAACTTGCACACATCTGTTGAAATAGTTTTTCCTCTGTTTGCAATGCCTGTAATGTGATACTACAGATTCAAAGGTTTGGGTGTCAGATACCTCTTGAGTTGTTTGTATTTTTGAGTGTAATGTTTGCATTTTTGCTCAACCACTTTTATTTATAAAATGATGTGGGTAATTGTTTGTTGTAGGAGCTGAGGTGAACAGGGTATTAGTAGCCTCTCTGGTTCCTGAGTGTAGATGGCAGGTGGTTGCCCTTGAGTGTGTGATCTCATAAGTTCATTTGTTAATGTTAGAAGACCTAGTGGTGCATTACCAAGTAATGATCTGTCCAGACTTTGGAAAGAACATTCCGACTGTTTACTGCATCATTAGGTGATCTTAGGAGTTGTATGTATTGCTCAATAATGGCATAGATTAAAAAAACTATTTTCATATTTGTAACTTATTAAATAGCTTCAGATTTGTAAAAAAAAAAATGTATATTATAAAAAGTAAATAAAAATACACAAAATGCTGCTGTGGTAGCAAAAATTAAAGTGACTTTATTTACTTGGCCTCAGATAATACATTTTTATATAAGCTAACAAAAATACTGCATTCCAATTTTCATTCACAGAACAATATATCCTTACTGTGGCCTCATAATACATTTTTATATAAGCTAACAAAAATACTGCATTCCAATTTTCATTCAGAACAATATATCCTTACTGTGGCTATAATGAAATTTCATCTGGTCTAGCCACAGGTTATTTTTCCAGTAGGAACATTCTGTACAACTTCTCTTCACTTTTGTTCTTGAAATGAGGGATGAAGTTCACCTTCACAATATCATGAAATCCTTCTTTCAGAGTTGGTTCCACATACTTTGACCTGGGGGGGGGGAATATAATATATATATATATATATATATATATATATATATATATATATATATATATATATATATATATATATATATAAAGCTATTTAGATGACATATCAGTACCTGAAGTAGTACATTTCTATTACATATCACTCTGCTTAAGTGAAAAATTTTCAATATCTTCATATTCTGAAATTCAGAATGACAACCTTTCTCCATGCTCACAGTAGATTTTTTATTTAATGAAAACCATTCAGTGCTCAAGGTTCACTAGCGGGTCACCACTGTACTATAAAAGCTGTGCCTTTCACTCAGAAATGTGTGACCATGATAACCAGAAAGTAGTCCCAGCAAATACCTTTTTGATTTACATAATCTTATTTGACCTCACAGTTTTACAGAAAGAAATTCAGTTCTGCAACAGTGCCAGTCATCAGGTTCCCAACTCTGGCATTTTTGTAATTAATACTTCCACAGCGCTGCCTCATGTTGCCTGCATCTTTAAATTTCTGTCTCAAACACACAGGAGCTAAATTTTACCTCAGGAACCTTTACTCTGTGGAATAATACATATAAACAAAAAGAATTTAACTTCATATTGTTTTGTTAATTCATTTTGTCATTTTCATTTAAGTTTGGATCTTTGTTGAATGCTTATTTCCAATCTGATGAATTCAAAATTCATTTCTACACAAAATCCAGTAACTAATGAAAAAACAAAAATATATAAAACTCCAACATCTTTTTGTAAGAAGCAAAGATAGCCCCTGGGATATGTTCACTCTCATCCACCAGAACACATTCCTTTCAACCTTTCAACAGTTACTAGCCTGTAGAACTCAGTGCAAAAAGTATATCAAATGATGATGAAGGGAAATGAAACTAGGATGGCAGCTTTAGAAGTAAGAGCCTTTCCTATGAGAAGCAATATAAACTTACTTGTACATATTGAAGACCATGTCACTAACTTTTGAATGGTCTTCCCCAC
Source organism: Scylla paramamosain (assembly GCF_035594125.1). Taxonomy (NCBI): domain Eukaryota; kingdom Metazoa; phylum Arthropoda; class Malacostraca; order Decapoda; family Portunidae; genus Scylla; species Scylla paramamosain. The sequence goes on from NC_087172.1 coordinate 12,849,099, forward strand.
TGAATTCCCGAAACTGGAAGAGAGAAATTGCCATAATAATACTGTGTATTCAAATGTAATGCTCACTGTACTAACTGCTATCTGTCTGAAATGTTTAGACTGAACATTTAAAGTGTAAAAACTTTCTTCTTAGGAGTAAAGAAATTACATATTGTTACAGTGAATATTATAAGATAAACAAAAAGCTAAGTTTTAAAATTCCAGGAAAGTAATGTTATACAAGCAAAGAAATCTGAAGCTGTGACTTGTGCTTCATAAAAAAAAAGTTTACATATCTACCATAATAAAAGAGACTTAAGCAACCCTACCCAGGTGATGAAACTGACCTTGTTGTTGTGTCGAGAATGATCCTTGGACGTGGCAAAGATGAAACACCTCACTGGAACACCGCATTTCTTGGCAGCTTCTATGTAGCGCTTGCGGGAATCAAGGTCGGGGTTGGTGTTGTCTATCACCACATGCTTACCGTCCTGCCACACAAATGTCTCATTATCTTCACTAAGGTTCAAGCACCTACATAACTAACCTAACATCACTGTTTCACCTCAGTACTTATCACACTGAAACACTCTTTAGTCCAAAACAGACATTACACAGGTGTTCTGTGCTGTCTTTGCCAAATTTTCTCCTCAAGGATGCAAACTTCATACAGGAGTCCTTCTCTGTCCTTAGACTGAGTATAGATCTCATACATACATTTACACTCACACAGCCTTACTGAAGTGGTTGGAGTTTGAGGCTTTTTTTGCCTTATCAATTCCTTTCCTTTAACTGACTATCTTTGTTGGCAATTTTGCACTCCAGTCTAATGTTGCATCTCTTACTGTTTTCTACATTTGCTTGCAAGGATATTGCTGTTCTGAACTTGTAAAGAACATGCCTCTCCCCCCTCCCCCAGCTTCACTGTACAAGACTACTTTCTCTCTCATGTTGCTTATCTCTCCAATGCAAGAATTAATCAGTGCCCAACTTCACTGTTCTATCCTCTCTCACTGGCAAACTCTGGAACTTTTCCTGTTTCAGTTTCTGCCTATTTCTATGACTTGAACTGCTTCAAAAAAGAAATACCTGAACATCTCTGAAATTAAATGAAAAAGCATTATGAGAATTTACCTTCAGGGACTTCTCCATCAGGGATATACACTTTTGCCATGAGCCAATTGTGTCCCTGTTAGCTGAAACGTAGCCAAGAGGTACCAAGTGTGTGGAGCAGAAGAAACTCTTCCCTGATCCAGGAAACCCAACCAATATAATTACCTGAAAAGAAGCACCATCATCTCTATACCACCATCCCTCCATAAATAAAACATGTGCAAGGTCTAAACACTGGCACTTCAAACACTTAAGCATGCATGTCACTGGTCAAGTCATAAGTAAACATGTAGTTTCTCAAGCTTTTGGTTTCTTTGTCACTACCTGCACTTACACAACCCATCTAAGAGTTTCTCACTGTATACATACTTAAAGCCTTAACTACCTGAAGCTTCTAAACTTTTTATTTTACATTTTTATCTCGTTATCTAAGTGCACCTATATTACTGTGATCATGACTACCATTCACTTTCATCTTAGAAGAACAAGAGCACATCAGTAATATTTGCCACTAACCTCTAACTTGTGTCCAGGAACTTTGGTTGTTAAAGGATCATAAAGAGGGAGTGAGGCGTCTACTTCCCGAGGGTCAAAGTCAGGCATGTTGAAGGCTTGAGTTTTTACATCTGAAACAGTTAAGTTATAAGAGATGGTATCATCTCTTACAAGAAAGTAAAAATTTGCTCTGTGTTAAAAGAGATGTTAACACTCACCCAAGAAATGTTCCTCTGGTGTGTAAAATTTTAATCCAACATTGAGGGCAAAGAGCCGGTCTGAGAAGGAAAAATCCTTCTTCTTTTTCCCCTCAGCTGGCCTGCCAGCAGCATCCCCAACATAGATGCTTTTGTCAAGGTCTACCTCAACTCCTCCATTGGCCTGCAACATGACACAGCCATTCATTACCAATGAGATATAAAAAATAAAATAAAACAGAATAAATAAATAAATAAATAAATAAATAAATAAATAATAAATACATAAATAAATAAACAAACAAATAATAGCAATGATAATAATAATAATAATAATAATAATAATAATAATAATAATAATAATAATAATAATAATAATAAGCAGCATACAAAAGCATGATGATTAAAAAATTCACTTAGCTTGAGTTACCTCATTCTGAAAAAAATTCCACATTCCAATGGCAGGTTTCCTGTATTCACCTTTCCCAGTTGATACAAAAACTTGGATGGGAACTCCAAGCTTCTGAATGATAGACTCTATCTTCTTCTGAATCCCTTCCACTGTGTGCTTTCCAGTACCTGCAGATAGTACACAAGTTATTAATAAGTAACTGAGTCTCTTTACTCCATCCCCTCATTGGACATCTCATATTTCATCCACATTACAATGGTTTTTGCATCACTCAAAAAGAAATACACCCACTGTTCCAATGCATGACTGTACACCATAAAAAATGAAACCATTCAGCTTACCAATGCCAGCCTGATTTGTGAATATAACAATTTTATAGCCAGAGTCATGGAGTTTCTTGAGTTTGCCAGGAACTTCACTATACAAAATCTTCCAATCGTCATAACTTGTAGCGAAGACCTTGCCCGACTGGGTGGCAATCAAGGTTCCATCCATATCATAACCTGCAATCTACATATATAGGAAAGATTGATACAATGAAAAACATAGTGCAAATGAGTATGGTATATTACTTAATTTCTGATCATGACTGTACTGTGGATCTGAATATTCTCACAGTTCAAGGACAACTAAATTACTCACCTTCTCACTACTACTCATATTTTTCTGATATACTAACAAGTCCCCATTAGTAGACTTTTCCCAGCCACCAGTTGCACTTGTCTCTCCTGCCTTTGCTTTCTTTGGGTTGGAGAAGTAATCATCAATGCTCCTTTTCTTCTGTCCTCGTGGCATGGTTGTGTCTTCCTCAGTGGTGCTATTCGCTGTACTGCTGATGCTTGGGGCTGGATCAAACTCTACCCTGTGCTTGTACTCTCTCGAAACTACCTGTTGGAGCAATAATGTTACTATCATTCATACTTCCAGTTCATTTTGCAAAAGATCAACAGCTCTGTATGGAAATAAATTCACGGAATTATTTAGTCATATCTGATAGCATTAAACTCTGCAATCTATGTGATACTCAGGAGATAAATAAATAAATAAATAAATTCAATAATTTTTCTTACCTCCATGAAGAAAAGAATGCCTCACAAAACAATACCTAAGCACAAAAACTGTTCACATATATTTCTTGCACCAGCCAGCAAATCATAACTTACTTCAATAATGTCGTTGTGTTTTAGCTGAGCTGATGACCCGTAACAAACGTGCTGACCATTCACTGTGCAGCTGTTGGGCCCAAGCTGTCGTGCAGTGACAGTACAAGATGTGTAATCAGCTAACAGCTCCACTGCAACAATGTATGCCAGGTTAGGTTTGGTAAAGTTTGGTTAGACTAGAAATTTCCCATTTTTTTTAAATATGGCATCTCATTCTTTGACATTTTTTATGAATGTCCAAATTTGGCTTCCTCCACCCTACTGCCCCTTTTTCCCACCAGATCCCAACATTGTAAGGGGAAGGAGCCTCCCTCCAACACTCAAAAAAAAAAAAAAAAAAAAGAAAGAAATACAACTATGAATTTTCTTAGTAATTCTCAGCATACCTATATGGCCGAGATGCTGAAAATCCTGTTGATCAACTATTTGCCGTCCAATTGACGAATACTCTCAATGACAACCCTTCCAAACCTTCGCTCACTTGAGTACACAGAGACTACTAAAGCTCTGAGAACCCTGCTACTCACCTGCTCAATGCCAATCAAGGAATGCCTCCACAGACAAGGCTCAACACATCTAAACCTGCGCTGCTTGCCTCACAATGGTGCAATGCATTGAATACGCCTCCCTTTCTCCCCCCACCTCCTACTTATCTTGTGACTCACCCTGGGACTTGGAACACCGTTTGGATTTTATTTTGGTTTCCTTGGAGCGACCGATCACGCGAGGCTGGTTGTGTGGAAGGAGTATTGGCGGGTGAAGTTTGGCAAGGCATGATAGCCAACATCGGGTTGCCATGACTGTGTTTACTATAGGTACCTTTAAAGCATGTGTTTAGTGAATGAGCGAGCCGAGTACCGCCCCAGTGTTGCCAAATTCACTTACCTGATAGTGGAGATATGAAATCTCTTGCTGTCTCCCCATTGTTGTTATGTCCCAGCGTTCCATTGCTCATAATCCTTTATATTTGTCATACATAGATTTAGACATGGTTATTGAGAGAGAGAGAGAGAGAGAGAGAGAGAGAGAGAGAGAGAGAGAGGGAGAGCACAGAATCACGTATGTAAAAATAAATAACCATTGCATGGTTCAAATTAAACTCTTCAAACCGTACACAGCTTAAATATAAAGAAATAATGAAACACAAAATATGATAAGTGAATATTTAGCTTCAACATGAACAAAAACACAATAAAACTCTAACTAAAAAGCACACACACACACACACACACACACACACACACACACACACACACACACACACACACACACACACACACACGCAAATTATTAAATAAATAAACAAATAAATAAATAAATAAATAAATAAACATGTTCTCAGGTACACTCGAGGTGGGGGATTCTGGCGGCAAAATCTGGCAACACTGTTCTGAGCGGCGCATTGTTGGCTTTTGACTTGTTCTGAGTGCTCTGTCTTTCAAAATCGAATTTCACTGTTATTCTCGGAGCTGTCGCTTTATCGTCTGCACCCACACGGCATCGTAGATGCCTGACTGCCGAGGGAGAGGCAAGTAACCAATTTTTGTTGTGTCTGTTACCTGTGTGGTGAATGAGATGGTAGTGTAGGGAGGAAAGCCGTGCGTTTTTTTTTTTTCTTAATTTTTCCTTCTCTCTTCGTTTATAATCCTTTTCTCTTATTTGATACATTGTTCCTTTATCACAAAACTACATAGACTAATAATGTGTTTGTTGACTTTGTTCTTTGAAGCCACTTACCAAGAGGCGACTTGAAATATCTCAACTATCTGTTAGACTGTAAAAATACTAACACCTCGTTGTTTCCACAATTATCGTGGGTAATCTAAAAGGACGCATAATTTTAAGTAAGCGCTGGTAGTTAACACTGGAATTACTACCTTAGGAGAAGACACTGTTGTACTCAAAGATACTGCTAACAGTTACTAAGTAGCTCAGAATTTAAAGATTACTGAATAGCTAATAGAACCGCAAAGTTTTAAGACCTGACTGCATTTCTGAAGGTTTCTTCCCAGACTCATTATCTTCTCTAGCTCAAGTCACAACTCAAGCTGTATAACTCAGATTCAGCTTTTCACGGAAGCATCCTGATGGCACGCACATGTATGTGTGTGTGTGTGTGTGTGTGTGTGTGTGTATAGATTGCCATCTTAACGGTGATTAATATCTTAAGCGTTTGTATTTGGGATCCCTTGGACTACGTTTTGTGGGAGAGTCTGGCTTGCCCACTACAGGTGAGCGCCAGACACACCCCACAAGGACTGTCCACAGGATACCTCGGTGTATGAAAGGAATAATGAGGGTTACGTGTGTGATTACCTAGGTGGCGTAATGGGGGCGCGCACACAAGGAGAGCTCACACAAATATGAAAAGGTTATAAGCGCCTCTTATATACCCCATTGATCAGTCGCACTGCATTCGCAGCGCATTCTCAATGGGGTGCCAGTGCATTCACCACGCGTTCTCCATAGTCGGAACACGCATTCGCAGCACGTTGGCAGCGCATTCGCAACACGTTCACAGTAGGTTTGGCAAGCATGAGAGTCGCAACACACTCGCAGCTGGGTCGCCGTTCAGGAAGTCGCAGCGGTGTCAAAATTCGCCAATGTGGGAACGGGACTTAGTTTCGTGGAAACTGTGTATCAAAACACTAAGAAGGATTTGGGCTATATACAATACACCGAGACTTTTAGTCCATAAATATCTTTATTCAAATACATTTGGTATAGTAGATAAGTATAATGCATATTGATCGCAGTTCACAGTCACTATTTGATCGCCAGAATATGGAAAATTGAGAAATGAAATTTTTTTTTCTCGTGTGTGTGTGTGTGTGTGTGTGTGTGTGTGTGAGAGAGAGAGAGAGAGAGAGAGAGAGAGAGAGAGAGAGAGAGAGAGAGAGAGAGAGAGAGAGAGAGAGTCAAGTTTATATTACTGAAAAAAAGTCTCTTGTCTTCCTACTCATACACGTACGTACTTTTCCAGTGGGATAGACAGACAGACAGACAGAGCCGCGGGCGTGACACAACAGATGTAGCAGTACTAGTACCCTATTAATACTGTAACCTAGAGTATTAGATCCAAGCGAGCCTCGTCCATGCCTGCCACGAACCTCCCTTACCAGGACGGTAATTTTGAGACTAGGCAGGATCGCTTGAGAAAAAAAAAAAAAAAAAGAAGGAAAAAAAAAAGAATCACCACCATTTCCTCGTCTTCCTCGCCCTCATCCTCGTCACTCCACCGGCGGCACGACCTGTGGGACTGGCTGCTGGGTCTTGAACACGTCATCCTCATCCACATCCTCCTTATGTTCCTCCTTCTCTTCCTTCTCCTCCTTGTCTTCCTTATCCATGGAGTCCTCGGATTTCTGCGGCTCGAGGAGGTCTGAGAGGGACAGGCGGCGGCACTCCTCAATGATGAGTCGCGTAGACCTGTCCGTGTCGTCCCTCTGAGCCTCGGCAGCCTCCCCGCCCTGCAATGTGAGGCGGTCATTATGAACTGTCTGCCATACTGTAGGCGCCCAGATTACGTGATTACGAGGCTGGTCAACGAGGTAGTTAGGTGTGTGTGTGTGTGTGTGTGTGTGTGTGTGAAGATCAGATTAGCCCACCAAGATGACAAGTGTGGTTTTGACAGCGTCACTGGGACAAGTTATGCCAATGGAAGCCGAGATGTTGGCTGGTTGGGGACGTGAGCAGTTGTGCAGTGTTATGTAAAGTGTGTGTGTGTGTGTGTGTGTGTGTGTGTGTGTGTGTGTGTGTGTGTGTGTGTGTGCGTCTTTATTACCATAATGTCCCAGCGAGGCACATCACAGTTAAATTAAGAAACCTTACACATACTTCTTGCCTCCCGCCAAAAAAAAAAAACAAAAAAAAAAACAAAGCCCACAACAGGAAGGCAAGCCACATACATTACCCATATTCATCAACACCATATCTCTATCCAAGCTTCGTCCACCTTACCCACGCATGATGACCAGGACACGTAGCCTTAATGAAACGCCAGGACGGTTTTTCAAATGCCGCACAACTCAGTTTGATTTATAGGGGGAGTTTTTTCCGTTACTGATGCGGAATACTTGTTAAGCTGTCACTGGAATCACGAAGAAAACACCCTAAACACTTTGACAGCTGATTAATCGTCTGTAACCTTTGAAAGTCCTTATGAGACTCAAACTATTCCACTCATCAAGAACCGTAACCACTTACAGACTTAGTGCTAAAAGTATTCCATCCCCAGACTATTCAGTTCATCCCCACCATAACCGGCTTGATGCTTCAGACTAACGCTTGTGAATCCCTGCCACTAACACCTGCGTCGCCAGCTCGCCTTACCCCAGTCTCCTCCAGCGGCGGGTTCATGAGCGTGAAGGGCACCTCGGCAGCCAACTCGCCTCCCAGCGTTCCCATGCTGAGCTTCACCCGAGCCACATACGACACCACGATGCCAAATTTGTCTCGGTGGTCAGGATTCGTGAACCTTCGTCGGGAAAAATAAGATATGATTAGATAAAAAAAAAAAAGAAAGAGAAGAGCTGGGAGAAGGCACACCAGCAGCTATACTAGAGAGAGAGAGAGAGAGAGAGAGAGAGAAGGATATGGGGATTAAACTCGAACGTGGGTGGGAATGAGAGAAAGAAATACGTAAGAGATCAAATGTAAAATGTAGAAAATAAATATAAGATACAAGAAATTAGATACAAAATAAGATAAAAAATAAGAAACGATGTAAAAGATAATGAACTGAAAATAGCAGAGACAAAAGACACACCAACAGGCAGAGAGAGAGAGAGAGAGAGAGAGAGAGAGAGAGAGAGAGAGAGAGAGAGAGAGAGAGAGAGAGAGAGAGAGAGGAGGGGGATGCAAAATGAAGGAGCGTGCTGTTCTGAAAAGAGTGAAACAGCTTAGAATTAAATATTTAATATATACGAAAACCTCACCAGACCAGACGTAGAAAGAAAGAAAGAAAGAACGAAAGAAAAACCTGATAATTAAACAGAAATAATGAAAATAATGTACAAAAGATGAAAATATAACAAAAACCGTCAGAGAGAGAGAGAGAGAGAGAGAGAGAGAGAGTCTTCACTATGCTTAATTAATGCCTGAGAATTTAGTTAAGGCGAGGGAATGTTGTAATAAAACACTGGACTCTGGAATAAATAAGAAGAAGGTAATTCAAATAACCCTGTAGCAACTTCCCTCATAAACACGTCAGCAATTCATGAAAACTGCGTGGCGTGATTGCTGGATCTGCCTTAAAAAAAACATGCAAATTCTGCTCGTGTAATTTACATAAGACTTGCGCTGAGCTTCATTGTAACACACGAAGTTTGAGAACACATGTATGATTTATTTGGCTGGCTGGCTGGCTGGCTGGCTGGCTGGCTGGCTGGCTGTTCAAATGGTTTCTTTCTCCCGATCCCGTGGAGAGACAGACAGACAGACAGACAGACAGAGACGTAGCCTATTTGTATGTTGTTCCTTCATCTTTCTGTTCCTAGTCTCTATAACAACAACAACAACACTTACCACCATCACTACTACTACTACTACTACTACTACTACTACTGCCACCACCACCATCACTACTACCACTATTAATTCTACTACCACTACAAAACTCTGGTAAACTCTGGAACTCCCTACCTACTTCTGTATCTCCCTCCCTAACTCCTGTGACTTGAATCCCGTCAAGAGGAAGGTTTCAAGATGATTATCCTCCAGATCTAGATAATCCATTTAGCTGTTCTGTTCTGGGACAACCATCTCAGTGGCCCTTTATTTATTTATTTATCTATTTATTTTTACTTTCTTTTTGTTGCCCTAGCTAGTTGATCCTCTTACATAAATAAAACAGGAATAGAACGTCATTGAATCATTGAGTCACGACGTGGTAATGAGAGTGGTACGTGTTGTGAAGGAAGGCAAAAACGTGACCGTGCGAGGCGGGGATTAGCAAAGGCAGTGATCCGACGCACAGCCAGGCCGGCACACCTCCCATCTCTGGCCCGCTGTAGGGAGCAAGAGGTTGTGGTGTACATATACGAGTACTGCCCTGTCCCTCTCCCTTCCCGTATCATGTCCGTCCGTCTGTCTACTTGTGATGTGCTGGTTTAGGAAGTGGTGGTGTGTGTGTGTGTGTGTGTGTGTGTTTGGTGTCCATGTATTTTGTATCCGTATCTATACATGGCCATTCGCTTATGTATTTCTTCCTTTTTTTATACTGAAGTTAGGTGAAGGAGACGTGTGTGTGTGTGTGTGTGTGTGTGTGTGCGCGCGCCCGGTGTCCATGTGTATCTATCGCTATATGTGGCCTTTCATTAATGTGTTATGAGATGTATGGAAAGAACCTTAGCTTTCTAATTTCGAGACAGACTAATTTACTTTTTTGACGAAAATATGATGCATTTTTTAGATCGTGATCTACACCACAATGAACACTTAGGAGTAGGTTTTGGATGCAGAGAGAGAGAGAGAGAGAGAGAGAGAGAGAGAGAGAGAGAGAGAGAGAGAGAGAGAGAGAGAGAGAGAGAGAGAGAGAGAGAGAGAGAGAAGAGACACACCTGCAATGGATGTAACTGAGGGAGGCGCAGAAGATGAGTGCGTTAGAGAAAGGCGTTAATGCACCGATCCATAACAAGAGCAACTCGGAAGACAAAGAGGTCCTTTACACAGTGAGTCACCAAACGTCACCACTGAACACATGCACGACTTACAGAGTGGAGGACGCCAGGTTTGTGTCCTCCGATTTCAGTCTGCCATCCACTGCTACGCCGCGCCTCTGCTGGTTGAGTCGCAGCGTGGGGGTGAGGCTGAAGCTGCGCGTGAGTCCAGCCCCGGGGACCACTGGGCAGCCATCCCTGTGTGGGGCGATAGGGATTAAAAACCTAAAAGGACCAGAAAACACCATAACAACAGCCTCGCAGTGTGGAGTGATAGAGGAGGGAGGGAGGGAGGGAGGGAGGGAGGAAGAGTTCGACCGCGCTGGTGCATTATAGGAAGGGTCAGAGAGAGAGAGAGAGAGAGAGAGAGAGAGAGAGAGACCCTTGTGTATTAAAATTCCCAGGTATTGCTTGCTTGGCTTCACCTTCTTTATTATTAACTTTGCTGAGAACGCAACTCCTCCTCCCCCCTCCCCCCTTCACCCACTTCTCCACCCCACTCCACTCACTCCTTCACCCCACTCCTCGTCCCGTCTGAGGTGTTGTACCGTGTCTTACTTGGTGGTGCGTCTGTACTGCGCTGGTAGGAGTCCGTTTCTCATCCTTTTCTTTCTCTTTATTTATTTATTTTTTTATCGTTATTTTGTTCCTATTTTTTGTTTCTTCTTTTTCTCTCATTATTTTCCTTTTTTTTTTTTTGCTCCTTCTCTTATTATTCTTTTTTTTCTTTTTCTTTCTTTCCTCCTCCTCCTCTTCGCCCTCCTCCACCAGCCATCCGCTAGTTAACCTACCACCACCATCACCACCATCATCTCCATTACCAAATCAACAGAAATCACCTCTTACAAACGTTTAATATCAGGCTAACTTCCCCTTAAGCTGATCTCCTGACCAGCGCCTTGGGTGGTGGTACTCGCTCGCTTCACCCTGACTCTACTGGCAGGTTGTTAAGTCAATTAGCGTTAAGAGGGTTACAGCAGATTGAACAACTGACGGAAGAGCCACAGAAAAAAAAAAAAAAGAAAGAAAGAAACGAAGTATTGAGGCCACTATGGTTGCTCTCTTCGCTCTTAAAATTCGTACAATGGCGTTAATCTTTTATTTGATTTTTTTTTTTACTCGAGAGGGCTCTAGTCAGGGGCTACAAGAACTTAAGGAAACAAGGAAAGCTACAAGAACCCATCAGACATACACGTGGCAGTCCCTGTATGAAAATGGTAGTCCCTGTATAAGAAGAGGGAGATTTCAAGACAGTCCTCCAATTTGCGGTAATCCTTTTGGCTCTAGTCTTTGGATACTACCACAAACACACACAAAAAGGCCCATTAGAGGTGCCAGTCCTCAAGGAATAGAACCAAAAGGATCATCCAGAATTGTAGTAGTGTCTTGAAATCTCCCTCCTGAAGAAGTTCAAGTCGTGGATAGGGGGAAAACAGAAGCAGGCAGGGAGTTCCGACAAATTCATGGATCTTTGAGATTTAATGAGCGATACAGAGAGACCTACGGGAAGGCCTACGTGGTGAAGTGAAGAGATGTATTTCCAAACACTTGATTCTTTTCAAAGGGCACAGAGATGATTGGTCGCTTTCTCACCTAGTTCTAAAGAGCTCTCGTGGAATTTACTGGGATTCTTCAGCGTCGTTGTCATGATTTCAGTGGTAGTTTGACAAGAATGCATCATTGCAGGGTTTGGCTTCCTATTGATGATGCAGGGATCCTTGTTAAACTCACTGTTGTCATGAAAACACCTTTGAAAACCACAACAACTTCCGCTAGAGCCTGTTAGAAGTTGTCTCGATTTCAAAGGCTGCAAAGATTATTAGTTTCTCATTGATGTTTTTCCCCATTGACGATATAGAAGTCTTGGTAAGCTATCACTAGAATCATGCTTTGAAAACCACAGCAGCTTTCACTACAGCCTGCTAGAAGTTGTCGCGCCACTAAGACCCGGAAAAATCTGGGAATACCACAGTTCATTTTTGCTTATATGGACTGTGAGAATGCGGGCTTCTGTACTTTTGAAGGAGGTTACCTAAATACATCGTCAAGACAACACGTCGCCTCGTCACCCTGAGAGAGACAGTTCATTGCACCGCCTCGCCTTAATCTACTTGTAGCGGGTGGAGGAAGAGTTGAATACGAAACAGAGGGGATTAGCGGAGGACAAAAAACTAGATAGTACTATTTGCATTAATTCAGCCTTTGAGCGCGAGGTGGAATACAAGATTATGGTGCATAGAGTGAACTTCAGAGAAAAGGCTTACATGTAGGTGCTTGAATGAAGATCGTATTTTCAAACTATGTTCAAATTATATGAAATTGGGACACTTTTTCAACATACAATTTCACCACACTACATACGAGTAACTCACTGACCTCAAGCCTTAAAACTTCATGAACCCGTCTACTCGTTTCCCAAATAAGAGTGTAAACAGGCCACTGGATTCAAGTTAAGTTAAAGCCTTTCTAAACCTTTCCAACCCTGGCTATTGCACTCCGTCCCCCGCTGTGGCCACTGCCTCAAACCCCGGTAACAGTAACAGACCACCTCAGCTAGACGGGCGTTTGAGGGACTTCGTGAGACCAAGGTACGGATGGACGGGGCTATGAAGGGGCGCTCTTAACCCACTTTGTCGCCTTAACATGTCGCGCTCCCCGCTTACTTCCCGTTTCTCATTACGTTGCTAGTTTTAATTTTAGAAACCTCCCCCTTACAGTTTGCTCTCTTTAAGCTGACATGGGTAAGCTAAGGGGCTGTCAAGGTTAGACTACAGTAGTTTTTGGGAAATGATATAGGGAGAGGGGAAGCCAGGCGTTGCTTCTTCTCAGTCACATGCTTCATAACTTTATCTTCGACAGCCCTGCATCAGCTCTAGAGGGCGGCATGAACTTTATTCGAGTCTCAAACAATTCGTTAGCCTAAGGACCACAAAAGTAACCTCTGATTCGATCGTTTTTTATATATTTTTTTTTTTTTCACAGTACTCTAAATCTTCAACATAAGCACTCAGTTATAGGTTTTAGTAGTTTGTGTTCTGTAGTAGTGTCTCTTAGATAATTCTGTAGCCAAAAAAACACAAAAATGCCCTCATATCCTACCTTTTTTATGTGTCAATGCATACACGTAACTGCTAATGTGTGTCTTATTAACATCTTAAGTACAGCCGTAAGAAAGAATGCGTTTTTATACAGCACTGCATTCTAACAGAGGACCGTATCAGTGAACGCGTGAACATGTTACCAAGGTGGGGCGAGTACCTTAAAAAAAGAGGAAGGCGGGAGTCATGTCCTTCTTGTTTGCATCCCAGTCTCTCCATTAACTCACTCACCGCTGTTTGGGACACCTTCACTCACTCACTAACCACTCTGGGAAAATCTTCATTGGACTTTTTCTTTCCTTTCCTCTATTTTTGTTTATTTTCCTTTTCTTCCTTTTCTTTCTTTTTTATCAGTCTGTCTCTCATGGTCCGTTTTGCAGCCATGATCAAATATTATTATTACTTTTTTTGTATATAAGAGGGGCACCGGCCAAGGGCAAGAAAAATATAGAAAAAAAGGCCTACTGAGGAGCCAGTCACTAAAAAAGAAGAAACGATCACTGAATACTGAAAGATACTAGAAAATACTGAAGGATACCGGCTAGAAATTACAAAATATATTCCTTTTCATCACTTTCTTTCTTGTAGATGCTTATAAAGATTCCGTGCATCGCTTTTAGTGTTGAGAATGATTGCATATCGCAGTGAAGGGGGTTTAATTAAAGGCTGGAAGATGTAAAGGAACACAAAGGAGGGGTGAACAGCAGCAGACTTGTTCTTCCTCATGTGGTAGTCTGTGGTAAGCTAGGCAGTGGGGTATACAGAGGTAGTAGTAGTACTAGTAGTAGTAGTAGTAGTAGTAGTAGCGGTAACCCTTTCACTGCTAATTAATCTCTCCCATGATCATATACAATAGTTTTTTCTCCCACAGTTTCGTTATGAATCTTAGCAATGATTAAATTAAGTTCATATTCTTCATTTTCCTTTATATATCCATGCGTAGCGATTTAATACAGAAGAGGGAGAGGAGAGGCGCGCACTGTGGTCAGGGTTGGTAGTGGCCTGTCTGGCTGTTCTTTGTGTTCTTTTGTGTCCCTGCTCTCCTTCAGTGTTCAGTTATTTGGGTTTATTATTGCATTCGTTACCATTATCACTACTCTCTCTCTCTCTCTCTCTCTCTCTCTCTCTCCATCTCTCTCCTCTCTCTCTCTCTCTCTCTCTCTCTCTCTCTCATCACTTACTGGGACTCGATGCTGGCCACGGTGTTCCTGACGTGGCCTGCGGGACCCAGGGACACCTCCACCAGCTGCACCACGCTCACCTTCACCTTCTTCACCTGCTTGTTGGACTGATTGGAAACCGTCACCGCCACCTTCACCGCCTCCTCGTGGTAGTAGATCTGAGGGCGAGAGAGAGAGAGAGAGAGAGAGAGAGGAGAGAGAGAGAGAGAGAGAGAGAGAGAGGAGAGAGAGAGAGAGAGAGAGAGAGTATTAAATATATAACCAGGGTGAAAATAAAGAGTTTGTAATGTATGAACGATTAGAGAGAGAGAGAGAGAGAGAGAGAGGAGAGAGAGAGAGAGAGAGAGAGAGAGAGAGAGAGAGAGAGAGAGAGAGAGAGAGAGAGAGTGGCGGTGATGACAGAAAGAAAATTAATATACTCTTCTTTTTCGACAACGGTCTTTTGGGACAGGCAACTTCAATGGACCTTTTCTTTCTTTCTCCCTCTTTTTTTTTTTTTTCTTTCTGTTTCAGTCTCTCTCTCACGGTCCGATCCTCCGATGCTCACTCGTACTCACAAACCCATCAGCGAGTCATAACCTGGCCATTATATACAAGACCCGCATTTATTTCACACCTGCTCAGCCCAAGTGTCCATTAAATCATCTGAGTCAAGTCACCTCGCACCTTCCACCCTCTGGCTGCAGTACTAATAGGGGCATGCTGGCGCGTCCCAATGCAGCTTAGTAACGTCCTCTCTCTCTGAATGGTTTACTTAGTCACCCTCTGCAGTACATTGAGTAAAGCTTGTATTCTCACCTCGACTATCTTCAAGGGCCATACAGATGATTAGCTGTGTTCTCAAGAGTGTTACTCCTATTTATAAAGTAGAAATCTTGTTAATCTGTAACTATAACCATTAGAAAAGCACCCTTAAAAAAACCGTATACTCATAACTTCAACTATTAAGAGTGGAATTGGGGCGCGGAAGTGTTTCAAACCACCACCACCATCACCACCACCACCACCACCACCACCACCACTCTAAGCACACAAAAAACACTGACCGTAGGAAGAGAAACTATACAGGCAGCTCAATAATTTCTGGCCTGCACGTAAGTGAGGGAGAGGTGTGGCGGAGATGAGGCGCCTAGTATGAGGTTCGTGGCCTACAGGAGGTGGTAATTGTCTCTGCTGTAGAGGAGAAGGGCTTGGTGCTAGATTAGAAGGAGGACGAGGAGGAGGAAGAGGAGGAGGAGGAGTGAATGAGTGTTCTCGACCAGGATACGGATAATTGTCTTTCCCGATCGATTATAGAGGAGGAGGAAGAGGAGGAGGAGGAGGAAGGAGAAGAGAAGAGAGATTGACCCAGAAGACAGAGGGTTATTCAGACTTCCCTTCTTCCTATAAGATTTTGAAAATATTGCTGTTCATTTTTCTCCAGTGATACTCTCGGTAATTCGCATCTTCACTCGTATTTAGTGCTTGAGAAATTGCGGGGCTGGGCGGAGATGGGGCGGGGCAGAGGGGCGGGGCGGGGCACGAGGGGGCGGGGCTGGATGTCAGGATCTCAACCTTGTGAACGAAAAAAGAAAAAAAAGAAAGAAATACTCCGGGAATGCCAATAAGATTATATATGTGTGTGGCTTCCTCTTCCTCCTCCTCCTCCTCCTCCTCCTCCTCCTCCTCCTCCTCCTCCTCCTCCTCCTCCCCCTCCTCCTCCTCCACCTCTTCATTCTTCATCCTCCTCCAGTTTATCCTTTCTTTCAGTGTCTCCCATCATTCATCTCTCTCTCTCTCTCTCTCTCTCTCTCTCTCTCTCTCTCTCTCTCTCTCTCTCTCTCTCTCTCTCTCTCTCTCTCTCTCTCTTTCTCTACCCTTTTTAATTATCTCTTCTTTCTTCTCCTCTTCCTTCTCCTTCTTTCATTCCCTTATCTCCATCTCTGTTGACTTTCCTTTCATTTCTCCGTCACCTCCTCCTCCTCCTCCTCCTTCTCCTTATCGCCATCATCATCTCCCCTTCCCTCAAATTCCTTTTACACTTTCTCTCATTGCTTTTATTGTCTTCATTTTCTTTCCCTTTTGCAGTGTTTTTTTTTCTTTTTCGTCCTACTTGTCTTCCTTCGTATGTCATTCACGCTTTTATTCTCAGTTCTCTTCTTGTTCCCTATCTGTGTGTGTGTGTGTGTGTGTGTGTGTGTGTGTGTGTGTGTGTGTGTGTGTGTGTGTGTGTGTGTGTGTGTGTGTGTGTGTGTGTGTGTGTGTGGTGGGGGGTGATCGCCGTTCCTGGTATATTTGTAACTTCATGGAATTTATAATCAAATGGAGGAGGAGGAGGAGGAGGAAGAAGAAGAAAAGGAGGTGGAGAAAATTCAGACGTACAGTACGAAAAAAAAAAAACGAAAGAAAAAACGAGAGGAGCAAGAACAGGAATAATAAGAGCGAAGAGAGAAAGACGAGGACGATAAAACTGAGCGAGGAGGAACACAGGTGAGGAGAGGAAAGGAAGGAAGGGGCTATACTCACCTGGCGGTCAAGAGCAACCTGTAGGTGCAGCTTGCCAGGTGACAGAAGAAACTCCTTGGTGCACGAGGCGGTGGGCTTGCGTCCCTGTTTGGCCGGGGCGTACTGGAACCTCCTGCAGAAGGCGAAGAAGGGGACGTGTGTTTACATGCGGTATATACATAGGCCTGTGTTCGATAATACTTTGCTCTCTCTCTCTCTCTCTCTCTCTCTCTCTCTCTCTCTCTCTCTCTCTCTCTCTCTCTCTCTCTCACCACGACTATTTTTAAATGCCGTGGAGGTGATTAGCCAGGTTCTGAAGCGTGCTTCTCCTGTTAATATTGGAGAAATCTTGTTTATCTGTCAGCCGAACCGTAAAAACACCCTTAAAAACCTGTGTCACTTTAAATAGAGTTTTTGGAATATTGTGGAGGTGCAGCACAGAAGTGTTTTCGGAGTATGGCTCAGGTGGATGTGTGGAGCATGTCTCTGGCCTTCCAAAATCTTCTTCTTCTTCCTCCTTCCCTTCTACGGTTCATTTCTTACTTGTTTTTCTTTCCCTCTCTTTTTTTTTCCATTCTTTTCTTCCGTCCTGTTATTTCTACCTCTCTTCCTGCCAATCATCTCTCTCCCACCTGCTTTCTTCCGCCATCTCCATCCTTTCATTCTTCTCTCGCTTCCCTTCAGCGCCTCCTACTGTCCTATCCATCCTTATCCTCTCATCACTATTGCTCCTTTCCCTCAACCTACTCCCTCTTGTCAACTTCCATCCTTCCATTCTCACCTCCCTACCCTTCAGTGCCTCATTCCCTCCCATCTATTCTACTCCTACTCTCCTGTTCCATCTTTCCTATTTCCAAATCCTTCCATTCTTCCCTCTCTTCCTTTCAATGCCTCCTCTCCTATCCACGCTTATCTTACTAACCTCCATTCCTCCTTTTCCACGTTGCTTCCCTGCCCAAGGACACCCACCTGATTAGGAGACGTACACAGGAGCGCCGCTGTGGTTGGTCCTCCGCGTTGGCCCCTACGAAGATCCGGAGTTCCCATTGGACGCCGCAGGGCCGACCAGTTTCCTCTTTATCTGTGAAAATACACCTGGATGGCTTGTGTTCTTATTTCGGTTCCTTCTCGCTCATTAGTCCTTTTGTCGCTTGCTCTCCCTCTCTCTCTCTCTCTCTCTCTCTCTCTCTCTCTCTCTTGGTCATGATTTCGTAAAGGGACGATGAAATGCTGTCAGTAATCACACACACACACACACACACACACACACACACCTTGCTGCAGGGTAACAGAAGCTGGGGCACTGCGGGGCATCTCCAGGTGGAAGGGAAAAGAGTTGACTCCCAGCTTCTTCTGCAGACGCTCCTGAAGGGGAGAATAGACAGGCTGGCGGTTAGAGAGAGAGAGAGAGAGAGAGAGAGAGAGAGAGTGTTCATTACCCCTTAAATCTATTTACTTAAGAAGGTGAATGAAGTGACTTTAAACTTTCTCTCTCTCTCTCTCTCTCTCTCTCTCTCTCTCTGTTGTAATAAGAGTCTGTTGTAATAAGTGATAGGTGTGCTAGTTGTTGTTATCATTGTTATTGGTAGCACTTGTAGTAGTAGTAGTAGTAGTAGTAGTAGTAGTAGTAGTAGTAGTAGTAGTAGTAGTAGTAGTAGTAGTAGTATCAGCAGTTAGTAGGTATCAGATGACCGTGAAATACCTGCCATAGTTACCTGTAGTGCGTGTGTGTGTGTGTGTGTGTGTGTGTGTGTGTGTGTGTGTGTGTGTGTGTGTCTAGACATAGGTGTAGGTGTGTATGTACTTAGTGCGCATGCTTGTACTCGTATATACACGTAAACAAACATCAGAGTCCTTTAAATACTCGTACGTGGCGAATTGCTATTAAAAATGAATAATCACATCACGTGTTGGGGCCATGAGTCACTACCACACACACACACACACACCTGGAGACTGTTGGGGGATTTGGTGAGTGGCGACGGTGGATAGACTTGAGCCGAGGCTACCACCATGTCCCGGGCGAAAGTAAGGCCCATCACCTCGTCCTCCTCCCGCCCATACCTGTACGTCATGACCACCTGAGCGAACACTCGCCGCTCCTTCACGTAATCCCGCTCCAACCACACCATTCCGTCTGTCGAGGGGGAGAGAGAGGGAGAAAAGCTGAGGCGAGGTGATGTAAGGGAGGAAAGAGTGAAGTTGTAGGGTTGTTATTTGGCTCCATAGATATTTACGTGGTCAAGTTTCAGCCATACAATTTTTTCTGTCGGGGGAGAGAATTAGAAGGGCTGAGGCGAAGTGATGTGAGAGAAGAATGAGTGAAATTGTGGCGTTATTATTTGATTACCTGCTTTAGTTTTGTTATTTTATTCTTTTCTTTTTCTTTTTATTATTATTATTGTTTTTTATTGTCTCATTGTGTCATAGCGTGAAACGAACCAACGTGTTGTAGCGTCTTGGCGGAGTGAGAGAAGGGGAGGGCGTGGCGTGGCGTGGCGTGGCGGGGTGAGAGGGTATGAAGTGAGTGGCTGAGGGGGAAAAGAACACTAGGGAGCGGGGGGGGAGGATGGAGGCAGCGCCAAAGATGAGGAAGTTAATAATGTCAAGGCAAACTTTGGGTGAAAATAATTAAAAGGGACGGATAGGGGTTTGTTGGGGCGGGAGGGGGGAGGGCGTCCTTCACCTCCCTCTCCCCCGATGCAGCGCCGCTCTCGGGTAACGTGCAGCAAGTAAGAAGATGAAGTAGTCAACGCAGCACAGGTGGTTCAATCAGGCTGGGCTGGTTCATCTTCGCCTGCGTACCCTTGGCAATCCCCGCGGTCATGCAGGCTGGACAACCATCACCCCGCCCTTCCTTGATGGAGTGGTAGATGAATGGAAAGGACTCACAATCAGATTGTTAATCCTGAGTCATTAGGGAGCTTTAAAAGATTAGACAAATTCATGGATGGGAATGATAGGTGGAAATACGTATGTATGTTTCGTACTGCAGGGACTGCCACACACAGCCCTGATGGCTTCTTGCAGCTTCCCTTATTTTCTTACGTTCCTATGAATTGTTTCAGAGCGGGGTTGGAATTCACGTTTTACTTAGCGTGTTTCGCGGATGACAGTTGAGATTCGCGGCTGGGACGCGCCTCGCTCACGGCCCAATGCTCAGTGTTGCATCAGAGTGTCCGTGGAGCCGCCTTGGTGCTCCAGACAGGTGCAGGTGCAGGTGCCAAAGCCGACGGGATCCCCGGGTGGCTGCTGCCCGAGCGGCTGATGGACGCCTCGTATCGACACGGATGGATCCGGGGCTTGCCGAGGCGAGTTACTTAAGCAGGTACAATTTGTTTGGCTCACTTGCCGTACAGTGTTAGAGACCCGTCGACTGAGTGAGATATAGGTGGCGAGGCAGCGAGGCTGGCAGGGCGAGGAGCTGGGCAGCAAGGCAGCTGATTTCTTGTATAAGGTTAGCAGCGACCTGATGTAAACTGGAGATTAGGTGCACCATGATCCTTGTGCCGCGTGACACACTAAGGCACATTTTCTGACACGCTTCTGCGCCACACCACTACATTCAGAAAGGCTGTAATTGAAGTAACACAGATTTTTAAAGATGTTTTTTTTTTCGGTTCTAGTGACAGATTAACATGATTTCTACATATGATTAACATGATAAATACTCTTAAGGACTCGGCTAGTCATCTCTGTGGCCTTTGAAAATGGTCGTGGTTGAAAGATTAAAGTGTTTTTTGAATACAGGCCTAACTTTAGCGCAACAATCCCGCGCCTGGGTGGAAGACGGGAGTTACTAGCCTCTGTATGGAGGGACAGAGGGGTCCGGCAGAAAGGCACCAGCTATCACGCCGCTACAATCAATGTGTCGCCAAGGTTACCGCTAATATGTTGCTGATGTGATTAACTTGGGAAGTTTGAGGAGTGATAGGCCGTCAGCCAGCCACTAGTCAACAGCTGCGTGTGTTTTACTTCTCAAACGTTTCAATGTCTTATCTTGATTACTTTCAGCATACCAGTAGAAGTGGTTTACTCTTTATAGCAGGTACGCCTAAGTTGCTTGGGTATGGTGCGGTGGTGCACGAGGCTATCCCCTTCCACCAAAGGCCCACGGGGCTAAGAGTGTGAATGATGTGTATGTGAGTGTGTGGTGCTCTGTCTGGGTCTCCCTGTGTGGCACTGCCGGTTGGTATATACTCGTAGACAGTTACACATGTGGATATTCCAGTGATTCTAGTGATAGGCTAACAAGGGTCCCGCACCATCAATGGGAGAGAACACCCCGTGAGCATCTGAATAATAAAATTTGTGACCCTTGAGAAATAAGTCTTATGCGAGGCCCAGTCATTTCAAAATATACCACTGAATTAAACAGGCCAAGCTCCCAGCACGATCCGCCTTCATTCAGAACTCTAGAACAAAAAAATAAACATAAAAATTGTAAGTGATAATGGAAGAAAAGAAAAAAAAAGTGTCTACCAAGAAAATGAAAGTGGTCAAGGAAGGAAGGTGGAGGGGAGGCAAGGCTGAGCTGGGCTGGCCGGGGACGGGGAAGGGACAGGTGGCGAGGCGTCGGTGCAGCAAAATTGAGCTGACAATCAACAGATGGGGCCGGACAGAGGCGGACATGGAAACGGGTCGGCCCAGGGGAGAGGCAGAGGCAAGGACAGGGTTAACGGTGGGAAAAGAGGGTAAGGGGAAGAAGATGAGGCAGGGAGAGGCCAGGGCAGGGGTTGTGAAGGTGAAAAAAGAAAAAAAAACCAGGTTAACGAGAAGAGGATGAAGCAAGGAGATGTAGGAACAGTAGCAGAGGCAGAGACAGGGCGTGAGGCGGCTGGGGAGTAGAGTAAGGAGAACAGGGAGAGGCAGAGACAGGAACAATGGTATCTACTGTCTGGGTCGTCTAAGCTGTAGGGACTGTGGGGCTGGCACAGTACTCACCGATAGGGTCGACATGAGTGAGGTGGTCGGTGTAGTCTCGCCGACCCACGTACACCGACAGCTTGCCATTGGGGGCACTCTTACGATACACGTGGAAGGAAAACACCATTGACCTGTCGGGTTTGTCTGTCGGAGAGAGAGAGAGAGAGAGAGAGAGAGAGAGAGAGAGAGAGAGAGAGAGAGAGAGAGAGAGAGAGAGAGAGAGAGAGAGAGAGAGAGAGAGATTATGATCATGTGTTTATAGCCAAATTATTTTACACTTATAACTAATCTTCTAATTACTGTGCCCTGTCTCGTCTCTCATCTTCCTTTCTCATTCCCTTCCTCCTGGCTCATCCGTCCCTTCCTTCCTCCCTCCCTCCATTTCTCTGAAGGTAACATTTTCCTTCTCAAATTTCTCCCTTAAAGGGGACGAGTTTAATTGAAATTTGACACTCACTCACTCATACACACACACACACACACACACACACACACACACACTCTCTCTCTCTCTCTCTCTCTCTCTCTCTCTCTCTCTCTCTCAACAGAATGGTCATGGAAGTCACCACAAACAGCAAAGGGAGTGATGATAGAGCGTTTCAAATCTCCCAGCGTTCATATTCTAATCTCTTCTCGGGTTTATCACACACGGTCACTCAGAGGAGGCATCAGTGTCTTACCATCATTCTGAAACACTTCTACGCCGCACCTCCTCTATTTTGAAATGGCTCTATTTGAAGTGACGCGGATTTTTTTTTTAAAGGGTGTGTTTTTACGGTTCTAGTGGCAGATTATCAAGATTTCTACATAATGAACAGGAGAAACACTCTTGAGAACCCGGCTAATCGTCTCTGGCCCCTGAAAATAGTCGTGGTTGAGAGGGAGAGGCGTTTCAGAGGACGGCCCTGAGTGTCACCATCATTCAAAAACGTATCTCTGTCCCCCACCCATCTCCATTAATATTTTCCTACGTTCATTTACGATAACAGCGATTTCTTCTACTTCTTTTGTTCTTGTTCATGTTCTTGATTTCTTCTTTCATTTCTTCTTGTAATTAAAGTTAGTGGTAAATATTTTCTTGGATATTTACGTGACAAAAGAGAAAAAAACCTCATCAAGTATTTTCTTTACGATCGATACGCGTGTTAACTATATAACGAATTGAGGAGACTTAGCACGCACACACACACACACACACACACACACACACACACACACACACACACACACACACACACACACACACACACACACTTCGTAACCAAATAAGTAACAGTACACAATGACAACAAAAAACGGAGTTCAGAGAGAGAGAGAGAGAGAGAGAGAGAGAGAGAGAGAGAGATATTGCTTATGACTTCACAGCGAAACCTTCCAGGGCAAAACAATATCGGCAAAGAAAGCGGAGTATCGAAGGGGGTCCTGCGCCAAACCTGGGATGGGACACACGACACCGAGAGAACTGGTTGTTACGTGGCGTGCGTCAGTGTTACGTTTAGAGAGTGTAAGAGTGTAACCTTGAATTCTGTAGGCTTCTCTCTCTCTCTCTCTCTCTCTCTCTCTCTCTCTCTCTCTCTCTCTCTCTTATTAGATTATGTCACGGCCTCATCAAAGCTTTCAATCACTTGATTAGCCAATTCGCTTTTACCTCTCCTCCTCCTCCTCCTCCTCCTCCTCCTCTTAGGATTGTATATATTATATTGTATAGATTATATTGTGGTGGAAGTAGACACCATCTCTTTCTTACTTTCCTCTCAAATTCCATGTTGTTTTTTTTATACAATATGGTACCATTTCCTTTTCCGGCCAGCTTCGACTGGTTGGATGGGGTGGGGAGGAGCCTTCTATGCTATCCTGTCTCCCACTAATAGTTAGAGTAGAATAATTAACCAAACAGCATATCCTGTTGATGTTTGGTCTTCCTTTGTATTTTTTTTTTTTGTATTCTTTTGTATTATTCTTCCTCTTCCTCCTCCTCCTCCTCCTCCTCCTCCTCCTCCTCCTCGTGATATTTGTTTTCTTTTTATACACATATATGGATACATACGCATACATACATTAACATACATGCATGCATACATACATACATACATACATAAGGATAATAGGGGATACATTGCTTGAAAAGAATTAATGAATCATCACTATTATCATCATCATCATTATCAGCCTTTATGATTCACTTCCGCATTACAACATGAATCAACCTTTGCATCACGATCTTATAAAATCAATGAATGAATGAATGAATCAGTCAGTAAATAAATAAACAAATAAATAAACAGGAATTAGAAGCATGAAGTATACTTGTCTGTGGCAGAAGATTCAACACAACTGATTTCTGAAATGCCTTATAAATAGTATTAATGATAATAACAACAACAACAACAACAATAGCAAGTAAAAAGAAGAACAAGAACAAGAGGAAATAAAAAGAAAAAAAGAAAAAAAAAACATGAACAAAAGAAGAAGAAGAAATCGTTGTTATTGTAAACGAACGTAGGAAAAAAATGGTGATGGATGGAGAACAGAGATGCGTTCATTGTTGCAACTAGGGTTAACTGGGGCGCCCAATTCTCAACTGAACGCTCTTTGTGCTACCAGGGTTGTCCGGTCGGATGACGCTGCTTACTCAAAGTGAGGAGGTGGTGAGTTCTGTGTTGTCATGACGTCACAACAAAAGTGGCCGGCCAACCAAACTTATATTGGTGTTACACTGTCGGCATACAAACACTGACATGCGCTATTAAGTAAAGCACCGAGTCTTAAATATATATAAGAATGGAAATAAAGGGAATGGAATAGGTAACGGAATAGTGGAACAGTAGTGGAATAATGGATTAGTAACGGATCTTTACCATCGCCGCGGACAACAAGTGCTCCGTAACAGAAATCACCAAGTGGTTTATTGCTAGAGTTGGGTGGAATGTGGGCGTTTCCATGGCAACGTCGATTATTTGTTTACAGTATCGCGGGAAGTGGACAAAACCCCTTCAGTTGGGTGACTCAGGCGGAGGTGGATGTGAATGACCGCGCTTGGTGGTGGAGAGGTGTCGGAAAAATCGATCCCCTTTAACGGACACAGGAAAAGGTAACGTATGAGGAGGAACACCCATAGGAACTAAACATATTCGCTCTCTGTGGCCTTTAGAATGTGTCTTGATGAGGGAACAGTGTGGAGAGGTGTCAGAAAAATTGATCCCTTTAACAGACACGGAAAAAAAAAAGAAAAGAAAAAAAAGAGGTGTGAGGAGGAGCATCAAAGAGAACCAAGCATATTATTTTCACTGGCTTTTGAAATTAGTCCTGATGAGGGAACAAAAACCCGTATTCTGAAACGTTGCTTTTTCACCACGACTGTTTTCAAAGGCCACACAGATGATTTGCCGGATTCTCACGAGCGTTTCTCCTGTTAATAATGTGGAAATCTTGTTGAGCTATCACCAACACCATTAAAACACCTTTAAAAACACGTGTAAGCCTTTCTCTATTACATTTATTTATTTATTTATTTATAATTACCCGCAACTTTTAATATGTGTACTATTGTCTCTTCTGTAGCATTTAAGAGACAAAACTAACATTCTCTTTCTCTCTCACTCTTTTTTTATTTATTTATCGTTGACAGCGCTCAGGATATGAAGAAGGAAAGACTATCCCAGTAAACAAATTAAAGCGTCGTGGTAAGGAGGAGCGTTTTAAGCGGATTCTGAGGAAAGTGATGACGCAACGGACTGGACTGGGAGGAGGCAAGGCAAGAGGAGGAGGAGGAGGAGAAAGAGGAGGACGTGAAAAATACAAACCTTGGTATAATGAGGTGACTGTTTTTAACTTAATTTATCTTTCCCACACGTATTTCAAGTTCACCATCCCTTGTTAGTTTGTCGTAAAGTGAAGAAGATTGTGTTTTTTAATCTATTCAGTAGTGCAGACAGCTTTCCAAATTCATCCTCGCTTGTTTAATGGTTGTAACAAGATGAAGATTGAATTTTTAATCTATTCCATACTAGAGAAAGCTTACCAATTCCTCCATTGGCCGTTAGATTGCCACAGTAGAGTGAAGGAGATATTATGATTACGTTGGATGAACTAAGTAGATTTATAGCCCCTTGAAAAATATCGAT